>NC_133653.1:105864778-106097315 GCF_009905375.1 Apium graveolens | reverse complement strand
GACAAAAGAGCACAAGCAAAGCTTGAACAACAGCTAAAGTCAAGTCAAGTTGAAGAAGAGAAAGGAATTGAAGTCAGGGGTGAAGACAAGATTGCAAACCTAGATGAGGTTTTTGGGAGTATATTTGGTGAGAGTATGGAAGAAAGAGAGGAATGGCAGAAGGGAAACAGAAGAAAGGCCAAGGCACATAGAAGGAGTGAAGATAATACTGAAGTAACCAAATCTATATCTAAACCACTACCTTCCATACCTGAACCTCTTGTTGCTAATCCCACTATAAACATCCATGGTGAACCAATCATTCCAAAAGAGGAACCTATTGATTGGGACACCATCAAATTGCCTACCTTTCTAACCACTCTTCCACTACCAAAGAAACAGAAAAGAAAACCCAAATCTATACCTCCCATAACCTCTAAGAAATTCACTCAAAAACAAAAGCCTAAGCCTAAGTCATCCATTTCTAAAGATGATTATGTTCACATCTGTGACATAAAAGAAATTTCAGACATTGAACTCTATCTGGATGAGCTGGAGGATGTAAGAGGAATAGCTGCTTACAGACAGCTACCAGAGAGATTAGTGTTCAGATACAAAGGAGCTGGGGAAAGAACATGGCCTCTCCACAGGATTCTGAATGAAGGCTACTCTACCTTGATTAGAGTCTTTTCAGCTATACAAAAGGATTCTGGCTTTACCAGAACTGCCAAGACTGAAATTCTCAACAAGATTGCCAATATAAGGAAAACTTGGAGGGAGCCCAATGCTTTACCCAGGACTTTACTCATTCAAGAAAGGGGAATTACAATTCACAAATCACCTCATTGGTTGATGGAATTTAGAGATGATAAAGGAGTCAGAAGATTTTTCAGACTTGAAGACCAACTCAAGATTGCCAGCAATGAAACTCTCAAGGAAATGCAATCTAAGTTGGATATCAGTGTTGAAGATGAAGCTGAATTCTTCAGACAACTCCAACTCCAAATTGAGGAAAATGACAAAGGGCTAGGAAAGAAAACCAGGGAACAAAGAAGAAAAAGATGATTTGCTCAGGCTAAAGGAGTATCCTTGGAAATACTGTAAATCTTCAATTTCCTCCTAGTACATACATTTTTGCAGCATTTTCAAATTTCTACTTAGTTTCAATTCATATATCTGTTAAGTGTTTTGTTATCATCAAGTTAACCCTGAATTTATGCCTACAATTCTTATAGACATAAATAGGGGGAGATTGTTAGGAATATATGTGCATTAGTTTGATGATATGTTTAACAAAACACTTAAGTAGAAATTCAGTGTCTGTAGCCTCAACGGATAAGACCACTTTGGCTATCCGTTGATGGTGTAGCTTTACTTAGAAATAAGTCTAGTGTTGTAGCATATTTCAGTCTCTGTATTTAAGATGTAATTCTTAGAAGTTGAGAGAAACTATGAGTCATGTTGACTACTAGAAGATATGCAGATAGGAAGGCCAATTGTAAATATTTCATGCCTTGTAATTTTGTATAAATGAAGTGGTATCAATGGATGACTTAAAGACCTTCAACGGATGAGAAGCTAAGCTTCAACGGATGTCTCTAAAGCTTCAACGGATAACATCCTTCAACGGATGAGTGCATCAACGGATGAAAGCTTCAACGGATGTTCTGTTGATTAACCGTTGATAAGTGGTAGTTGTACCTACAAACAGAGGCACGTGGGTGAACAGAGATTACTGAAATGTGGCAGCCTAATTTCAGGAACATCAGAAAAAGCAGCCGTTCTACTCTAGTATAAAGAGACATTAAGTCAACAAAGTACTGGAGTGAACTGGAGAAGAAACAAGTGGAGATCTTACTTTATTATTTTATATATCCTTGTCTTCAATTGTAAACTTGGTAATATATAAACCAAGTAGTAGCTAGTAATTAGATAAGAATTTTTCCAGAGCTGTTTAGAAAAATCTTGAGAGAAAAATTATCTAGTTTGTACTAGGATGCAGCTGTGATCAAATTCTTAGATCACAGAATTTCTGAAATACCATCTCTGGTGGAACAACAAATCCACCAGAAAAGTTTTTAAAGGTTTATTGTGTTCTTTACATTTGTGTTTGAATATATATCTGTCTGTATCAGCTTAAAGCAATTCACACACTTGTTCATCTTGAACACACAGTCTTTATAAACTGCTCAAAACTTGAAAAAGTTTTGAGATTTACATTCAACCCCCCTTCTGTAAATCTCATTGTTAGTTCTCTAGAAATAACAGAAAGGTTCTTCAAACAAGGAGATTTAGTCCTTAGGAAAGTGGAAGCCTCTGGAGTAGGGCAGAAAGGATAGCTTGCCCCAAACTGGGAAGGGCCCTATAAGGTTAAGAGAGTTCAAGGAAGGGGAACCTACAAGTTAGAGACTATGGATGGTTTTGAAGTCCCGAGAACTTGGAATGCACAAAACCTGAAGGTTTACTATGTGTAAATCAGTTGAACACGATTCTCACTTGTCAAAATGACAAGTAGGTTGAAAAGCACCTTGAAGCTTTGCTTGCGTATGATTTTATATTCTAATTTCAGTAGGATTTACATTGTTGATTCATTATTGTTAAAGGTCGAACCCATACCATGCAAGGTTTTGGAAAACCAGACTTTATATTAATGAGTTTGAAATTATTTCAACCTTTGGATATTTAAGTTGTGATAATACTTTGTGTGATTTTAACAAAAATCATGTTTTGATCGTTAAAAGAAGAAGACTTCAAGAATTTTTCTATTATATGGAGTGCTTGTTGCACAACTCAAAGGACCAAGTTGTTCAAGTCATTGAACATTCTCTTTAAAAAGCATAATAAGTGTTGAAAAATTAAAGGAGAAGGGTATGAAGAAGAAGGCAACATAAATAAACCCCGAAGGGTAATAAGTTCCGAATATAAATAAGTTCTGAATACAATAAGTTATGAATAAAAATAACAAACTAGAAACACTATTCCTCCATTTGAGAGCCCTCCTTCCCATGTTCCTTCTCGGTACCTTCCTTCTCAGCATCCTTCACGGGAGAAGCAGGAGGAGAGGCAGTGCTGGGATCCAGAATATGATCATCAGGCTGGGGAGAGTTGAAGAGAGTATACAAGCTATCCTCTATCTCTGGCTGCTCAGGACTTATAAAGTCCTTGGGATCTACTAGGCCAGGATGCTTCTCCGAGACAGCCTTCACAGCTGCATCCCATCCCTGGGTAAACTGCAGAGAATAAAGACCATCATCGTGGATTTCCATGAGATTCTTGAATTTATCAGAATCCATGTAATCATCAATAAGTTTATCCTTATCACTCCTAAGCTTAACCAACTCAGAATAAGCCTTAGATAGCTCCTCCTTCTTCATATCCAGCTTCTTCTCCAGGACCTCAGCTCTCTCCTTCCACTTCTTCATCTCCCTCTCAAACTCGTCTGAGTTCCCTTTTCAGGACCTAACCTGATGGAGGGCCTCCTGATAGTAAGTGTTGCTCTGTACAAAGCAACATGAGTTAACACAAGTTTATAACGAAAGAGGAAAGTTGGAATTTAAAGAGAAGAGAAAGGGATGTTACCGCAGCTTGGGCTTGAGAACCCAGAAGCTCAATGGTCTCAATGTCACTCCCCGTGATGATGTCAGTGAAGTCGTAGGGAGTGATGGAGTGGTACGACCAGTCCTTGGCATGTTTGATGGATCCAACCACCGTATCACTTCTCCTAAAGCCTCAGTTAGGCCTAAAGGAGTGCGCCTTAAGTGGATGATCCACATCATTTCCCAGCTCTACAACAGGGACGTGGGGCCTTAGGAATGTGGGAGCATCAGGCTTGCCCCTGGGGTCTCTGTTCAGCTTGGCCCTCTTCTGGCGGCCAGATTCCCCCTTCTTAGGCCCGTTGATATTGTTAATGGCCTCGCAAGCTGAAAGAAAGATAAGAAAAGTATTAAAACTCTGGAAATAACAAAGTTGCAATAAAAGGGAGGAAAGAAATAGTTGCGCAGATATAAATTTACCCTTATCACTGGCCTGAGAGAGACCAACTTTCTTCATCGAGAACTCCTCTAGAAGGGTCCAAGTATCTGTTTTTCCGTCATCTGAAATAAGGGCTTGATAGGCCTCCTCCTCCTCATCAGTTAACTTGATGCTACCAGGACTACCATCTGACACTTTGCAAAAGGGCCTACGGAAGAGTGTGGCCCAATCACCCCCATCCCTGGTCAGCCTAACAAACTCGTCCCTCCACTTAGGATTATTCTCAACTATAGGGTTGCTATAAAAAATATGGGGAATTTTGGGCCGTTGATGAATTAAAACCCAGCCCGGTTGACCCAAGAAACTGTTATAAAATTGGAAAACATTCCTAAAGACAGCTACGGAAAGAGGAAATTTATTTCTAAGACACAGAACCATAAAAAAATAATATTCCTCCATGCATTAGGAGGGAGTTGACATGGGTTGATTTTTACGTCTGCAAGTAAACGAGGAATAAATTCATGAAATGGGAACCTAAGACCTGCGGTCAGGGCTCCTCGATAAATAAACAGAGTGTCGCCCTCCCAGTTACATGTCCTATCCCCAGGGGCGGCTGAGGTAATCCTAAGGTGGGGTGGAAGTTTATACATGGTGTTCATGGACTCAATTCTACCCTCAAACTCGTGAAAAGTGTTACCGTGGTTGTATGAATCTAATTCAGATAAAGAAGGATATTCATCGCCTCTAGAGTTTATCATATTAATTAAAGAAGTGTACGGAGATTGGATTTGAATGGCAGTACCTCTCTTGGAAGTGTTCATCTTCCCCAAACGAGCTAGGTCTCGATCCGCCATTGATGTTCTTCAAATGAATGCTTAAAACCCAGAAAAAGCTTGAAGGTGGTGGAACTGCGGTGGATGAGGTCGCCGGAAATCGCCTTCCTAAGAGAGGAAACTTGAGAGAAATTTGAGAGAGTTTTTGAGAGAAAATTTGAGAAATGAGAAGTGAAGTGAAGATTCTCACTTCTCACTTCTCTTTTATAGGCGAAAAGCTCGGAATACGATGTGTTTATAGCCCATAAAACAAGGCCCAACTTGAGGAAAGCCCACCATGTGGAAGTTTCAGGGATATTCTAGAAGCAGAAATGGAAACTGAAAGGTCAAAAATCGACCAGAATTTTGAAGAAATAGTTCGATCAGAGTCCTGATCGACAAAAGGTAGGAATCTTGATCGATATTTCATTCGATTAAAAGGGTAAAAAGCCAATTTGTTCGATCAGAGTCCTGATCGACAAAGGGAAGAATCTTGATCGATATTTCATTCGATTAAAAGGGTAAAAAGCCACTTAGTTCGATCAGAGTCCTGATCGACAAATGGAAGAATCTTGATCGATATTTCATTCGATTATAAGGATAAAAAGCTACTTAGTTCGATCAGAGTCCTGATTGACAAATGATAAGATCCTGATCGAATTTTCATTCGAACAAAAAGGAATAAGCTTTTTTAATTCGATTAGAATCCTGATCGATTTCGATCAGGATTCCAGGCCTACCTCTCCTCAGACTTCACTGTCAAAAATACACTTAGTTCGATCAGGATCCTGATCGATATCGATCGGGAATCCTGGTCAAAACATGATCGACTAGAGCGGAAAATCTTAAGCTAGTTCGATCAGGATCCTGATCGATTTTGATCAGGAATCCTGGTCGATTTTGGCACAAATCCTGGTCGAAATTCCATCGACCAGAGAGACAGAATGACAGCAAGTTCGATCAGGATACTGATCGATTTCGATCAGGAATCCTGGTTGATTTTGGCACAACTCCTGGTCGAAATTCTATCGACCAGAGAGGCAGAATGGAAGTTAATTCGATCAGAATCCTGATCGAAATTAGGAATCCTGATTGATTTGTAATATTTCCTGATCGATTTAACATGACTCCTGATCGATTTAGAGTCGGAAATTGAGAATAAATTCAGAAAAAGGATAAATTCTGAAAATTAAGTAAAAATCCCAGAATAAAGGGAAAAAGTCCCAGAATTAAGGGAAAAATTTCTGGAAATTAAGGTAATTCCTAAATAATGGGGGTTAAAGCAAATCGTTGTAAATGTGTAGGTCGCTCCACACTTTACGCAAAAATAATACCCTGTAAGGGAACAAATGAACTTAACTTCTGCGAAATCTTTTGCGGTCTCCCAGAAGTTGGGGGCAAATGATATGGGCCTAAATATAGCCAAGATAAATAATTAATGTCAAATTAATTAGGCCTGATATGGTCTAGTAACGAAGCCTGGTTAACAAGGCCCAAAACCTTGAATATTAATTAATTTCGTAATTAATTAATAAGGGAGAAAAACAGCTATTAAGATGAGTCCTAGTGGGGATATAAATCCTTGTAGATTGGCCTCCAAGGAACCTCATGGGATAAGAAATCAGCTTCCTACTTCCTAGCACTCCAAAGTCCATTCTAATTCAGAGACTTTCCCACCAAGTCTCTTAACCCTAATCCAATTCAAGGACTCCCAACGTATATATAAGGGGTCTCACCCCCACTAATCAGAACTACGTTTTTTGACTTGATCCTTGGCAATCAACAAGGTACGTAGGCATCTTGTTAAGGCAGATTGAGTCACAAAATACAAGAGCAGTCAAATCGAGCCTCGAAACTCACGTTCCTTAGTAATAGATACAACAATTATTATACCTTAGTTTTTGATCGATAACAAATTTATTTTAACCTTGATCAATAATATAATTTTATTTTAGCCAAAAATAATTATATTATATTATTTTATCTTATTTTAAGGTCATTACATTGACGAATGAATTATCTATATTTAAAATTTGAAAAAGGTTATATGAATAACATAGAACGAATCCCATATTTTATGTACACTCAATTACAATACTCGTAATCAAATTTTTAATGTCTCGGCGTGTAATGCACAAAAGTTTAAATTTTCATTTAATAAATATTTATTAGTTTTAAATAGATAAAATAATCAAATTATAGTTAAAACAAATAAAAAAATACTGAATTTTGTTTGAATTTATATCGGCTATATCTTGAGTTCTATAAATTAGATTTCGACTATTTTAGAGGCCACACGAAACTCACAATTTAATGTTCATTTCAGTTATATTTTAAATTTTTGTCAAAAAAAATATTATTCATAAGTCGAAAAAAATTAATTACAAATTTTATATTATTATTTTATTCAGTTTAGGATGTCTATTTTTTTCGAGTTTAAAATATTGAAAAAGTATGATATTCATTCAATTCAGAATACCTGCCTATTGATGATTATAAAACATTTCTTTAGTTTAGGTCATGTTCAATTTGTTTAAAAATATGAGGATCTTTATTAAATTGGTAGTAGATGACCAAAAATTTGGATAAGATTTTTTATGTATATCACATAATAAAAATATAATTAGTTTGGGATAGTTTAAGAATAAAATTATATATTCGGATAAAAGCCTTTTATGTATATTATATAATAAAAATATAATTAGTTTAAGATAGTTTCATCCAAAGGATAAAATTGTAATATTCATGAACATAATTATTAAGTGAAGTGTTTAAAAATAAATGTATAGCAAATTTAAAAATTAACTTAATATTATTGTCCATTGCCTTCATTTGGTGTGAATGTTCGAGAACACTTATCAATAAATTATTATTAAGATATAGATATGTCTTGCTAATATATATATATATATATATATCCTTGTCGATGAAATTGGAGTTAAACATATTTTTCCTTCATCGGAGGTCATATTTAAAAAATAGTTTACTAAAATATATGAAAGTATATGTGTAAAAATTTTAGTATGTAAAATGTATAATATTAATATAAAAAAATTAGAAGATAAGCAACGAACAAAATTTTTTGACAAAAAACCAAATTGATGTTTTTAAAAGTTATACACTCCCTCCTTTCGTTCATTTTATCATAGTTTAATTTTATTGGTCAAATTGAACAAAATTTTCACCTCAAGTAATTATTTAATGGTTGATACATTTTATAGATTTAAAATTTTAATTATATAATACAATAAGTATAAGTATGTTAATAATTAAAAAAATTATAGTTAAATGTGTAATTTAAGTAAATTTTACCATAAAATTATTTAAATTGATAAAAAAAATTATGAAAATAATAAAATAAATAGTGTTAAGAATCAAGTCTAAATTATGATGATAAACAAACATACAAAATTATATTATCTCATATATAATTAGTGTAAGGCACTTAATATGGTATAGGGTTAATAAGGACAATTAAAAATTAAAACTAGCTATCCACTTCACATAAGTTCAAAGTACATGAAAAAAACTACTAATTTTATTTTAAAGTAGCTTTCCTAATGAATGCGCATATAATAAAGATGCAGTTTGTTGAGTTAAACTCGTTCTAATTATTTATAATACATAATTATTTTAAATAAAAACCTTACTCAAATATCAAAAAGCTATAGATTCAAATGAATGAATAAAAAAATAAATACATAAATAAAAAAACCTAAAAACCTAAAAATAATATATATTATTTATTTAATACATCATATATTACAACAAATAAATATTCAATTAAAAAAATAAAAATAAAAAATCATAATAGGTGTGAAATCACTATAGCAAAGTTTTATATTATTTAAATACACACGCGTGATTGAAATTAAAAATAAATAAAATATAATTTACAAAACATATTGCATGATATGTTAAAATTTATTTTGCAGTATATTAATATGAAATTAATTTTTATTATAGAAAGTACAATAACCGGTTATGAAAATTATATCATATTGAAGATTAGACATGGAATTTTTATATTATAAATTTTAAAATACATAAGTTTTTAATATTTATATTAAAATATTAATCATAAATCAAAATATCTAACAAAATCATATAAAAAGTATATTTGGATATATTCAAATCGTTGTTTTTGTAAAAGTCATACATGTTGTAAATAAGTTTAAAAAATAGTTTATTTAGAAAAAATAAAAGAATTGTCACGTGTAATACACCACTATATTGAGTAAAAATAATAAAACTTTTGTATTTGTTAATTCCAAATTACTAATAACAAAAAGATGTCTAATAAATATAATACAAGTTCAAATAATAAAAAAACTAACACTTAAAACATCATTAAAAATTATATTATTAAATCATAATGCTAACTTAACAAACATACTTTTTTTAAAAATAAATTTAGAGTTTCAAGAAATATTTTTATATATAAATTTTATAAATTAGCCTCTTGCACGGGTATAAAACTAGTATACATAATTATGTTAAGGCGAAAGTAGCCGATCAAATAATGTGGTCATTGTAACTTCTTGTGTGAGATCTCAATAAACAGATAGCAATGCAATTATTCATTCACATGTCATGTTGATTCAATAAATAATCTAGAATAGGATGGCTAATCTAGAATAGAATGACTAAGTGTTAGGTATGAATACAATACATAGGGGCTGAATGTGTTTTGGATATTTTTAAGGCTTTTTGAATGTTAGTTGCTTGGTTAACAAAGCAGATTAGAAATGCAGTAATATTATGTTAACTGAAATAAAACAGTGCACACAATATTTCAAAACTTACTTAATTTTGTATTAAAATTAAGCAAGTGTCTTGCTACAAATCCTGGGTTTTTTTTAAGTAAAGAACTCAGCTTTTTTCTCGAGAGAGTTACGAGAAAAACTAGATCTATTTGATACAATTTAAAAGTAAAGGACCGGTGTTTACTTTATAGATTAGTAAACACGGGTTTACACAACATGCAATAGAGTGTACTAAACCCTACTTTAAGTTATCTCTAAAACTTTCCATTTTTGGCTTAGTGTATTTTTGCAAATCCTGTGAATCTGTGACTTTCCTTTATCAGTTAATCTTGGACTTTGATCTTGCACTCTTCAAGCTATTTTGTAGACTTTTCAATCTAACTGATTAGATCGTTAGGTTCATATCGAGATCTCCAGTTTGTTGTATAGAGAACTGACATCTCAATAAGTATAATGGCTTATCGAGATCTCTTAGTTTTCTACAAGTGTTTTGACTTGTCGAGGTCTCTGAGTTCTCTATAAGTGAACTTGGCTTGTCGAGGTCTCCAAAATTCTGCATGTAGAAATGACTTGTCGATATCTCTGAGATCTATATAGGAATTTTAACTTATCGATATCTCTGAGATCTCTAATGAGAAAATTAACTTGTCGATATCTACAATCTTCATATCTTCATTTTGACTTGTCGATATCTCTGAGTTCTCTAATGCAGAAATGGCTTGTCGATATCTCTAAGATCTCTATAAGTATTTTGACTTGTCGATATCTCCGAGATCTTTGATGATAATTTGACTTGTCAGTATCTCCGATCTTCATGTCTTCATTTGGCTTGTCAATATCTCTGAGACTTCTCTATAAGCTGTTTTGAACTTCTCGATAAGTCATTCTGGAGTTCTCGAATGAATTCTCTACATGACTTGATATGTGACTTTTAGATATCTTGACTTAGAATATTTTTCCTAAAACATATTTATTCAACTCCAAGCTACTTCACAATTTCTCTGAGGCATGATCTTCTTGATCTTCTTCCAGAGTTTATTCTTAGGCTTGAGGCTGTTTACAGAAAAATACTCCAGTCTAATCTCTTACATTTTTATAGACTCAAGTAATACAATACAAAATATAAATTTATATTATCATACAACTAATTCTTAGGGCTTTCAATTTGACTTAGTCTTTTTATAGCACATGCATGTCTTGCACAACAATCTCCCCCAATTTGTGAGAAGATTGCTTATCACAAAATCATTCCTGGTAACAAGACTAACCCCAAGTTACAATGAACAATAGAACATTACATCAAAAATTGACAGAAGTACAACTTTATACATTAAGTGATTACAAGAGTTTGATAAGTACATTCATCACACAAATTTCTCATAGCCTGTTTCTTGTCTAATGAGGTCCTTTAATTCTACAAGTACTTGCAGTTACTCTATGATTTGATTCCCTCTTAGAGCTTCCACAAGCTTGAGCCACTCATCTAATGAATAATTATTTAAGTAACCAACTCCGATTCTTGAGAATCTGCCAACTTTAATGTTCAGAAAATGTTCATCCTTGGAAATTCTGTTCATCCCCTTTGCCTTGAGTTCTTCAGATCTTTGCTCAAACATTTCTACCTCTTCAACATATTTTCTTTCCCTCTCCTCTCTTTCAGCCTTTTCTTTTTCTCATCTTTCTTCCTTTACTATCAACCATGCAGCCAATACATACCTCCATGCCATTGTACCAGAATCCTTATCCTTCAATAAGCTAATTACCCTCTTAATCTATGTGGTTAAAAATATATCCATAAATTCCTGCCAAGTAAAGTGTAGGATCCATTTTAATAATAGATACTTACTTCTCTCAATGATACAACCCAAACTTTGACCATTTCTTCAGCTAATTGTTGAAAGTGGTCATCATCTGTGATGCACCACTTTAAAGGTAGAAAATTATTTTGATTAAGGTAGTTCCAGATGGCCTCCTCAGTGACTTGCAGTTTCTTTGGCTTTCTTCCAACAAATTTGTAATGAGTTTTGATTGGTGGCTTGAAGGGAGGTAGGTTTGAGATTTTCTTTAGAGAAGTTTGGCTGGAAGTGATTGGTATTTTCCGTATGGTGTTTGCAGTGTGTTTGTACAAATACTTAGGCTTAGAGGTTAGATGTGGTAAAGTGTTTGAGTTTGTTGGCTTAGGGGTTTGAGTTTGTTTGATTTGGATTGGACATTTTTCTTGTTTCCTGAATCATCCTCCTTCTTCTTCCTTCTTCTCTCATCACCTATTTTCTTATCATCTCCCTTCTTCTTATCTTGCTTCTTTTCTTTGCTACCAGTTGCTTTAGAGGATTGACTTGGATTTGAGCTAGAAGGTTTTTGATCATCTTTCTTCTGCTCATCATCATCCAAGGCATTCTTATTGAATTGTGTTTTGGGCAACTTGGCTTCAGGATCTCTTAAATATCTCCCCAAAATCCTTATCATCTCTAAATCTTCATCAGTCTTATTCTTTTTGGTCTTTAATCCAGTTTCCAAAGTCAATATAAGCTTTTTGTGCCATGAAACATTGTTTAGGAATAAGAAAGTTCTTGAGTTCCTTGGTGGTTGGACAGATGTATGCCACTCCCTTATTTGGATAGAGATATGCTTATGGAAAAGCAGCTTCTTTAGCTTTTTGTAATTCCTTAAGCAAGAGAGTGTCTTCACTGACTACTCTGTTGACTTTCACAATGAAGATATCCAATTCAGATGCCCTTCTTGATGTAAGAAAATTATGGGACACTTGCATGCATCTGTCTATCCCTGAGTCATTGATGTTTATCATAACTCTTCTTTCCTGAAAATTACCCTTGGTTACCAAAATCACCCTTATGAAATTTATGATGTTGTTCAAAACCTCTTGTATGTGATGAAGTTATTGTTGATAGAATCCCTGAGAGCCTTTAGCAAATCTTCAAATTCCTTGCTCAAACTAGGTCCCTCAGCTGCATTTAAGCCTCTCCATTCCAACATCAACTTCTTCAGATTTGCCTTTATCAGCAGTTTGAACAAATATAGATGTTTGGGATGATCTTAGTAGCCTAGCCTCAATCTCCCCCTTAGGCTTGTTAGCAGGAAGGATAAGAGGTGTAGGGATTTCAGGCCTCACGGATTCTAGAAGTGCAGGCAGGGGAATATTGAGTGCACCTATGATGGCTCCCAAAGACACGGAATTTTGCATTTGTAGATGCTTATGGGAGTCCACCAAGGTTTGAATATCAGCTTGTTGACTTTGAACCATGGCTTTGAGTTGTGATACTTGAGTTGTTAGAGACTCATTGGCTGATTGTAAGGTAGAGACTTGAGATTGAAGAGCCTGGATTTGCAAGTTGGTTGATGTTGAGATGGGTTGTTGAGAGCTTGAAGTGAGATAGGTGCCAAAAGTGGCTTGCACGACTTCCTTTATGCCTTCCATCAAAAGAGCTTCAGGCTCATATCTGCTTTGATAAACTTGATTTAACTTGAGTCTGGTATCATTTGAATTTGTAATGTGCTGTTGAACCACCACATGCAAAGCCACAAAGGATTGCCTTAGATTTTTGATATTTATGTCCACTGTAGTTAGATCAAACCTTGCCAGCTGTTCTGTAAAGGTTTTGAATTTGGATTTGATTTCAACTTGTGAAGGGATAATTTCATCCATCTTCTCCCTCACCAATTTTCTGATTTTATCTTGATGACCAGTCAAAGTCACTTGCAGTGCTTTACCAAAGAGGTGAAAAACCTTGATTTGAGCCTTGTAGACTTCATTGACTGCATCATACACTTCCTGTGGAGTGATGATCTTGGAATTACTCACCAATATGGTATCCTTTCCGAACCTTGCCAACACTTTATCCATCTCCAACGTGAAGTCCTTGGAAAGCCAAGCATCCACATTACCATCCTGCTCAGCTTCATTCACTATTTTCTGCTTTTTCTTTTCAACATCTTCATTATAGGTAAGCAGAATTGTCTGATAGTCTTGATTTAATATATCTGTAGTGAGCATGTGTTGTGTGATGTTTACAAGGCCTAAGAGTTGATCAACCAGAAGGTCATCCGTTGTGTTTAATTGGGATTAAGCATTTTGTAACCACTGTTGGATTGGTTGAGATGGTTGTTGTGAGGGGTTGGATGTTGAAGGAATATCTATAGGCTGTGAAGTGGAGGGTAGATCTTCAATACAACCACATGTGACATATGTCACAATTTGACTTACAGGTTGAACTGTGATTATGACAGTTTGTTATTCTCCACTTGTGGTGGGAACCTCCATTTGAATTGGAGGGGAATTAACTAGGTTACTGTCATGTACTCTAGTCTCAAACCCTTGTGTTTCTTTCAAAACAATGTCACTTAAATGTGATATACTTGCCTCCCCCATAGCAGGATCATTGGCAATTGAACTCCTAGCTTCAATTGTGAGAGCATTTTCAGCTAGGGTTTTGAGGGGAGTTGTTCCTCCAATAAGAATCTCCAATTGAATTGGAGAGGATTTAGATAGCTCCCCCTCAAGAGTACTACCCTCAAACCTAACAACCTGTGAAGGTTGATTTGCACATGAAGGTGCATTAAAAATTACCTTAGGATATTCAGTAAAAACTGATGAAACCCCTGTGTTTGTGTTGGTGTCATCAAGGTCTACCCCAGTATGTAGCCTCTCACTAACTAAATTTGGTTCCTGAGTGGTGAGCACAGTTTCTTGAACCATGTCACTTGATTTTGGAAACTCTTGAGAATCAGATTCAAGAGTTTGATTAAATGAAGAAGAAATTTGAGAAATTAGTTGTTGAATTTCATAGTTGAGTGTTGGCAGCTCCCCTTGAGTAGAAGAGGGAGCTTGAAAAGATGTGCTCTCTTTGTGTGTGCCATCCCTATTTCTTCTTTCATACACTTGAATTTGTTCAAGTGTTGGTGCAGACTCTTTACATATTAGATATATTTGAGATGTCATGTCTAATATGTTTTGTGTTTAGTTTTCAGAACTTAACAACAGGACATATCAGGACTTACTGAAATCAGGACTTACTGAAGTCAGAACTTAATATCAGAACTTAAGTCATCAGAAGATATATATCAGTACTTAAGTGCGGGAAGACTTTCAGATAAGGAATGCGGCTGATTTACAAGAGAAGATCTGGACTAAAATAATAGAAGATATGCATGGAAAGAGTTAGAGGACTAGAAGACTTGTAGAAGATATCTGATTGATATATTTTAGGAGACAGACTTGTATTCCATATCAATTAGAATATATCTTGTAACTGTGTACTATATAAACACAACTTAGGGTTTACACTATAAGTGTTATCATTATCGAGAAGATTATACATTGTAACCTAGCAGCTCTTAGTGATATTTGTTCATCACTGAGAGAGAATAACAGTTCATATTGTAACAGAGTTTATTGAATATATTTGATCTTTGTTACATACTTGTGTTGAAATCGATTTGATTGTATAAACACTGTATTCAACCCCTTTCTACAGTGTTGTGTGACCAAACAAGTGGTATCAGAGCCTTTCTGTTAACACACATACAGTTCAGATCCAAACAATCATGTCTAAAGAAACACAAAACCCAACTAAGCCTACCAAAACTCAAGAAACTCAAAACACTCAAACCCACAGTCGATATGAGACTATTAGGGTTCTCATACTGAGTCCTTCTGAGTATCCCATATGGAAAGTGAAGATGGCTATGTTTCTGGAAGCTACAGATCCAGAATACCTTGATAGGATTAATGAAGGACTATATAAGCCTACCAAGCTCTCTGTTACACTTGCTGATCAACCAGCAAAGTCCATACCAAAGGAGAAAGATGATTACACAGCTGAAGACATCTCATCTATTGTCAAGGATGCAAAGGTAAGGCATTTGCTGCATAGTGTCATTGATAATGTCATGTCAAACAGGGTAATTAATTGCAAGAATGCAAAGGAGATATAGGATGCTTTGGAGACAAGATGCCAGGGAACTGATGCAATCAAAAAGAACAGGAGGACTATACTCACTCAAGGGTATGAGCACTTTGACTCAAAAGCTGATGAGTCATTAACTGACTTATATGACTGGTTTGTTAAACTCTTGAATGATCTGTCACTGCTAGACAAGGAATATGATCTTGAAGATTTAAATCTAAAATTCCTTTTAGCTCTTCCTGAAAATTGGGATTTGAAGTCTACTACCATAAGAGACAACTATGACCTTACTGAAACTACTCTTGATGAAATTTATGGTATGCTCAAGACTTATGAACTTGAGATGGATCAAAGGAGCAAGAGGCATGGAAGAAAGTCAAGGACAATTGCTCTTAAAGCTAAGGAGGAATCTCCTAAAGTGGTTGCCTTAAAGAGGGGCAAAGGAAAGGCTCTCATCATAAAGTCTGATTCAGATTCATCATATTCTGATGATGATGATTCAGAAAGTGAAAGTTTACCTGAAATGGATGCTGATATAGAGATGATGCAACTGTGTGCTCTTATGATGAAGGGTATCACAAAGATAGCCTACAGGAAATTCAGAAAGGGCAGGAATTTTTCCAGGAAAGGTGGAAATTCTGATAAGAAAGGGTTCAGAAAGTCTGAAGGCAAAGGAGGAAAGTCTGACAGAGGAGAAAACTCAAATGTCAAATGCTACAATTGTGGTGAAAGAGGCCACATATCTCCTGACTGCAAGAAAGGAAAAAGTGACAAAGGCAAGGTACTTATCACAAAGAAGAAAAGTTAGACAGACACTTCAGATTCTGAACATGAGGTGAACTATGCCTTGATGGCAAATGCTGATAGCAGCACTGAAATTGCTGAATTGAAGGTACCTCAAATAACTTATGCTTTTTATACTGATGATATTACTGAGTTGAGATTATATCTTAAAACCATGTTCATTAGTTATAGAGATCAGACTTTAACATGTGAAAGATTAACATCTGAAAATCTTGCTTTTAAAAATAGAAATGACTATTTAGAAAAGGAGTTAGTTTTTCTTCATTAAAATAAGAAAGAAAGAGATGATGCTTTGTATGTTAGATATGAAGTGTTAAAATTGAATGAATCTCTAAAAGCTGACTTAAAAAAGGAAAGTGAGATTATCAGAACTTGGACTAATTCTGGCAGAACAACTCAGAATTTACTAAGTAGTGGAAACTGGAAAGAGGGCTTAGGTTATGGAGATGATAAAAGTGAGAAAGGAACTGTGCAAATTGAGCCAATTGTTGTTAAACAGACTGCTAAGCCAAAGGTAAATCCTGTTAAATTTGTAGCAAAAACTGTAAAGTCAGATTCTAAAAAGATGAAAGAGTCTAGGACATAAGTCAAAGAAAAGTCAACTTCTGACAAATTAAAACAGGATAAACCAGCTGAAGTAAACATAGGCTTAATGACAAGGAAGCAGCTTAAGCATAAGCTGAAAGAGATTAGAAATGTGAACAAGGTAAAAGAAGCTAGGAAAAATAGGAATGGAAAGGAAGGTGTGAATAAAAGCAATTATTATATGCCTATTCCTAATGCTCCTAGAAAGAAATTTTATAACTGTGGAAACTCTAACCATCTTGCTTCTTTTTGCATGAAAAATAAAGATATAAACTCTTTACCTCCTAGATCAGGAATTAAGAGTCAGTCTGTTAGGTTTAAACCACATAATCCTTGTTTTCATTGTGGTAGTTTATGACATTCCATTTATACTTATAAGGAATATCATAGTTTGTACTATGATTATTATCAAATAAAACCTTCTTTGAAGAAAGTTAGTATTATTCCTTCTATTGTAAAGTCTGATGCAACGTCTGATATAAAGTCTGATAAACAGCATGTTAGCATAAACTCTGAAATTAAATCCGCTACAAATGCTAACAAACTTAAAAAGTCCAAAGGATCCAAGCAAGTCTAAGTCCTTAAAACTAACCAATAGTGGTCTTTGTGATTGCAGGGCAACAGAAAAATATCCTAGTTCTGGACAGTGGATGTTCAAGACATATGACTGGAAATAAAGCCCTGCTATCAGACTTTGTGGAGAAAGCTGGCCCGGGAGTTTCTTATGGAGATGGCAACATGGGAAAAACTCTGGGATATGGAAATATCAATCTTGGGAATGTCATCATTGAAATAGTAGCTCTTGTCTCAGGATTTAAACACAATCTGCTAAGTGTGAGTCAAATCTGTGGCAGAGGTTATCATATGGATTTCTTTGAAGAACACTGTGAAGTTGTAAGTAATTCTACAAGCAAAGTAGTTCTGAAAGGTTACAGGCATGGTAACATTTATGAAGTCAGACTTTCAACAAGTTCTGATTGTTCTGCAATCTGTCTGATGAGTAGAGCATCAATTGAAGAAAGATGGAATTGGCACAATAGACTCTCTCATTTAAATTTCAACAACATAAATGAGCTAGTAAAGAAAGATCTTGTAAGAGGACTGCCAAAATCTGTATTTGCTCCTGATGGCCTTTGTGATTTATGTCAAAAGGCAAAATAAAGAAAATCTTCATTCAAGAGCAAAACTGAATCCTCAATTCTTGAGCCTTATCACCTACTGCATGTTGATCTATTTGGTCCAGTCAATGTCATGTCTATTGCAAAGTAGAAATATGCCATGGTTATAGTGGATGAGTTCACAAGATACACTTGGGTGTATGTCTTGCACAAGAACAATAAAACTGCATCTACTCTAACTGATCATGTCAGACAGCTAGATAAATTGGTCAAAGATTCTGTTAAAATCATAAAAAGTGATAATGGCACTGAGTTCAAGAATTCAATCATGGAAGAGTTCTGCAAAGATCATGGAATTAAGCAGGAATTTTCTGCACCTAGAACTTCACAGCAAAATGGAGTTGTAGAAAGAAAGAACATGACTCTCATTGAAGCTGCACGAACTATGCTTGATGAAGCAAAACTGCCAACCTACTTTTGGGCTGAAGGTGTGCAGACTGCTTGTTTTACACAGAATGCTACACTCATAAACAAGCATGGAAAAGCACCATATGAGATGGTGAAGAAAAAGAAGCCAAATCTAAAATACTTTCATGTATTTGGATGTAAGTGTTTTGTTCTTAAGACTCATCCTGAACATCTATCAAAATTTGATCTAAAAGCTGATGAAGGAATTTTTGTTGGATATCCACTTTCCACAAAAGCCTTCAGAGTCTACAATTTAAGAACAATGGTTGTCATGGAATCTATCAATGTATCTTTTGATGATAAAAATATTACTGGACTTGAAGATTTCAATGATCATGATTATCTGTGATTTGAAAATGAAGATTTAAATTCTGATTCTGTAAATTCTGATGGCTTAAATCCTGATCCTGTAAGTTCTGACGGGTTAAATTCTGATGTCATTGAAACTGTGGTAACTACTCCAAGGGAAAATGCACCTGTCCCGGGGAGCAAGCTGAAGATCCTACCACAACTGAAGACTCTCAAGAAGTATCAGAACCTGTCACTGGCTCTTCAAGTTCTGATTCATCAAGTTCTGATAAGCCAAATTCTGATAAGCCAAATTCTGATAATTCTGGAAACTCTGATTCTTCAAATCCTGAAGGATCCAACTCATATTCTGAAGTCTCAGAGAGCATAACTACAGGGGGAGCATCAGAAAAATGCTGATGGAGATAGCATGGATCATGGGGGAGGATCCAGTTCTAGAAATCAACTTCCATCTGCAAGGAAGTGGACCAAATCACATACACCTGACTTAATAATTGGAGATCCTGAAGTAGGTGTCAGAACTAGAAATGCAACATCAAATGAATGTCTCTATCATTCCTTTCTATCTCAGACTGAACCAAAGAAAGTGGAAGAAGCTCTTCAAGATGCTGATTAGGTGCAAGCAATGCATGAAGAGTTAAATGAATTTGAAAGAAATAAAGTCTGGACCCTAGTGCCAAGACCAAAGAACAGATCAATTATTGGCACAAAATGGGTGTTCAGAAACAAAACTGACAGTGATGGCATAATTATAAGGAACAAAGCAAGGCTGGTTGCTAAAGGTTACTCTCAACGGGAGGGTATTGATTATGATGAAACATTTGCACCAGTTGCTAGATTGGAAGCCATAAGAATTTTTTTGGCTTATGCTGCTCACAAAAAGTTTAAAGTCTTTCAAATGGATGTGAAAAGTGCTTTTCTCAATGGAGAATTGGAAGAAGAGGTATATGTTGAACAACCTCCAGGATTTGTAGATCCAAAATTTCCAAATCATGTCTACAGACTTGACAAAACACTTTATGGCCTTAAGCAAGCTCCAAGAGCATGGTATGCGACTTTAACTCAATTCCTTCTGGAAAGTGGATTTCACAGAGGTACAATTGATAAATCACTGTTCTACCTCAATCATGGAAAAGACTTACTTTTGGTACAGATATATGTTGATGATATCATATTTGGTTCTACAAATGCCAAACTATGTCAAAGGTTTGCAAAGCTAATGCAGTCAAGATATCAAATGAGTATGATGGGAGACCTTAGTTATTTTCTAGGCCTTCAAGTCAAGCAAAATGAAGAAGCAACTTTTAACTGTCAATCCAAGTACACCAGAAATTTACTGAAAAAATTTGGAATGCAAGATTGTTCAACTGCATCCACTCCCATGGCCACTGCAACCAAGTTAGATAAAGATACTGGTTCATCAGTAGATATTACTAACTACGGAGGTATGATTGGCTCTTTACTCAATTTAACTGCAAGTAGACCTGATATCGTGTATGCTACATGTCTTTGTGCAAGATTTCAGGTTGATCCAAGAGAACCTCATCTAATAGTTGTGAAAAGAATTTTCAAGTACCTCAAGGGTACAGCTGATCTAGGATTGTGGTATCCTAGAGAATCATATTTTAAGCTAATAGGTTACTCAGATGTAGATTTTGCAGGATGCAAAATAGACAGGAAAAGCACTAGTGGAAGCTGCCAATTTCTTGGAGGCAGATTGGTTTCTTGGTTTAACAAGAAACAAAAATCAATTTCCACATCAACTGCAGAAGCAGAATATATTCCTGCAGAAAGCTGTTGTGCACAGATTCTTTGGATGAAGAATCAGTTACTGGACTATGGGTTAGAATTTTCTAAAATACCTATTTACTGTGATAATCAAAGTGCTACTGCTATGACAGGTAATCCAGTTCAAAATTCAATGACAAAGCACATCAGCATTAGGTACCATTTCATAAGGGAACATGTGATGGAAGGTACAGTGGAATTATATTTTGTTCCAACATATCAATAACTAGCAGATATCTTCACAAAACCACTATGTGAAGCTACTTTTACAAGACTTGTAAATGAACTTGGAATGGTTTCAGGTTCTTTCTCTAAATCTGCTTAGTTTTTGTTCTCATGCATAAGACTTTATGATCAGTGTTTACAGATTATTTTATCTTCATGTAATCTGTGCTTAAATTGTAATACATTAAATACTGATTGTTATCTGATGTGGATCTATATAATCTAATAGTGTTTTGAATGTTCTGTGACTATTCAATCCAATGAGGATAACTGTGCTAGATGTTGACATAGTAGTCTTTAACATACTAGAAATCCCATGTTTGAATTAGTTGTTTATGTGGAAATTCATTAACACAAGCAAATTTTGATGTTGTGCTTAGTCAAATTTACTTTGTGTATCTTATTACTAAGTCACAAACTAGATTCTTGCTTCTTATTTGTCAAATTCTGATGTCAGTAAATCTTAAGGATGAACCACATGCTTGATAAGCCTCACTTATCTGAAGAAAAGAAAAGAAAATTGAAGTCAGGTACTCCTTTGAGATCTAGAGTAAATATGTGGAAGGGAAGACCCAAGTGCATTGCTGGTATTAAGTTATATGCATTAGAAAAACAAATAATTTTTTCTTGGTGACTTTTCACATTCTCTGATTACTGGAGAAATACTCTGATAATAGCATAAATTCTGATAGCAGTTGTGACTCACTTACACTGAGAAGCCACTGTAAAAAGAATGTCAAAAGATGCATAAAATGAGCACAAACAGTTGAGGTGGACTCTTGCATAAATTTATTCTATAGTAGGCTTCATAATTAATGACAGATTTTAAGCACCTTTCTTAGTTATGCCATATTTCTAAGATGTACTGAAGTTTATCAGACTTTAATCTTTATCTGATATTTTTCTAAATGCACACACTCTCACTTCATATGAATAATGAAAATTACTGTGGTGATTAAGTTGTTTTAGATAAACAGTTAAGTGTCATTTGCATAAATTTCGAGGACAAGTTCTGATGGAAGTTCTGATGCTTAAACTTTGAAGAAACAAGTCAGTATTTGTATAAAGAATCACAGAAATAGACATTCACTTTTTGAGTACAGAAGCCATGTTCTGATGACCGTTAAAATCTGATAATAGTCAAGTTCTGATATTAAATCCTGATGAAAACTCTGATGCTTACGTGGCATTATTTATTTACTTAACTTATTTTTGGTAAATATTGAACGGTCATATTTTATCAGAATATATTTAAGTGAGATAAAAACAGTCATAATCATTTGGTTAGTGGGAAACGTGTTTGTCTTGAAAAACTGTATGTGCACAATAATTATTGCTTATTTCTCGTGCCCACTAACTACTGCTTTAACTATTTACTGACTGTTCACATGTTGTTAGGTGTAAATTTTCTGCCATGCTTCACAAATTTAGCTGTTATCACGTGAGCTGTATAAATAAGAGAGTTAAAAGATTTTCTAATCTTTTACCTACTTTTCTTATTCTCCCATCTCTCTTATTTTCTCTCACCCACTAATATTCTCTGACGCTATTTTTCGTACAGGCATTTTATCAAACACCTTGCAAAAACTCTTTTTCTCAATTGATTTTTCACAGAAATGGCACCAAAAGACATCATTTTCAATGGAGCCAAGTTTGTTCCTAACAACTACTTGGCTACACTGAGCAAGGGTGAAGCTCCATCAGAACTTCACTTCATTCAAGATTTCCTTGCTAACAGTGAGATTGGGTATACTTTGACCCAACCAGAAGCAATCTCAGGAACTCAAGTGCTGGAGTTCTGGAGGAGTGGTGTGTATGATGATGGTGGTACACATGGATCCCCTAGTATTATCTTCACGACAGGGGATGATGATCATGTGGTGACTTTGGCTATATTTAGACATGCTTTACATTTTCCAGAAAACTGTGTTTACAGTTCAACAGTTGAGGAGCCTGTTTTTCAACAGATGAAGGCTAACCTGGGTTATGAGAAGTCTTTGGCAAAGCTGGGTCAATTGAAGAGACCTCACATCAGGAGGGATGGAGTTTCTTCTTTGACTGTATCACAAAGGCCTTTGCCAACAAGTGCTCCAATTTTGATGTTATACCCATACTGAGTCAACAAATCGGGTATGCTCTCTTGAATCAAACACATTTTGATTATGCAAATGTTGTTTTAGGATTCATAGGTGATAGGATGACAGAAGATAGAAATACATTCTATTTTGCTAGATTCTGTCAGCTTATTTACAGTTTATGTTGCTCTGATGCACCCCAACTAGCAAGTGAGTTAATTGAACCATTTAAACTTGCTAAAAGAGCTTTTACTGACTTATTATCTACTGATAATAAGAAAACTGTTTTGAGATCCCTCCAAATTCTACAATCAGTCAAACAGATTTTAGTAAACTCTGACCCAATCACCTATACCTCCATATATCCTGATGTCCAACCATCCCAACCTCCATCAGCACCTACACAACCAACCACCTCTCAACCTCAATCAACTCAACCTACCATCAGAACATACTTCCAACCAGCTCAATCCTTACAACAACAACCATCAACACCTACCATCAGACCTTCATCCTCAAAGCCTAAAAGATCAAAATATGTTCCTAAATCTCCACCAAGGAGAAGAAGGATGATCCTCAGGGATGAATCTGATAATGAAGAGGAGCAAGTACAGGTTCATGCATCAGAACCTGTGACTGTTGAAGCTGAAAATATGATTTCTCAGAAAGACGCAGAAGCTGAAGGGTCAACCCATCAGATAAATGTTGAAGCTGAGGGTTCTAATACTTTGAAGAGAAAGAGAACTGTAAGTTCTGATGCTGCTAAGGCAACTCCTTCTCTATCAAGGAGATCAAAGAAACAAAGAGCAGGAAGGCACATTGCTCAACCTCAGTCCGAGGATACACAAGATGTAACGACCGAGGAATTACGCTGGTATTATATTATAATAATGATAAATTATGTGTATTATGATGTGATTAAATGTGTAAGTTGTTAAACCCTAACTGCTATGTGTTATGTGTTGGCTGTTTTGATCCAAACGTGTTTTGGATATTTATTGAACGTTTTATCGTCAGTTATATATATTATATCAAAACCTGTACAGCTCAAAACTATATTTTAAAAGCCCATATTTCAAACAAAATCATTGGCCCTATTTTGCCAAAAATGCCCTATACCATATCGCTATTCTGAACCCCTAGACGTTTTACCAATTGACCTTTTTCGCGAAAAACGACTTTTCCGGATCCCTTTGGGTACCAAAAACCCCATAAAAATTATATTTTTATTTTTATATGATCATGAAATTATCATATATCATTTTTCTTTGTATTTTTGTATTTTTCACAATTTTTGGGAATTTTTAGTATTTATTTTGTATTTATTGGACATTTAAAAATTCAATAATAATACCCAAAAATTATAAAAATTGGGGCCAAATATTTTTAATAGGAGTGTAATTAGACCCTTAATTTTACTTAGGGGTATTATCTTCATAAATATAAATACCTGAATTATTATTAATTAAATCAGTTAATTACAATTAAAAATCAGGAAAAAATAAAAAGAAAAAGAAAAGGAATTAGGGTTAGGGTTTGGTGAAGAACAGGGCAACAGAATCAAAGCTGATTTTCATCGTGATTCCGGAGTCCAAATCGTTAGTTGTTAGCAAGGCAGAACAAGCTAGGGTCAGAAGGCAGTGAGTTAAACCAGGTTAAGTGTAACGACCGAGGAATTACGCTTGTATTATATTATAATTATGTGTATTATTATGTGATTAAATGTGTTAAGTCGTTGAACCCTAACTGCTATGTGTTATGTGTTGGTTGTTTTGATCCAAACGTGTTTTGGATATTTATTGAGCGTTCTATCGTCAGTTATATATATTATATCAAAACCTGTACAGCTCAAAACTATGTTTTAAAAGCCCGTATTTCAAACAAGATCATTGGCCCTATTTTGCCAAAAATGCCCTATACCGTATCGCTATTCTGAACCCCTAGACGTTTTACAAATTGACCTTTTTCGCGAAAAACAACTTTTCCGGACCCCTTCGGGTACCAAAAACCCCACAAAAATCACATTCTTATTTTTATATGATTATGAAATTATCATATATCATTTTTCTTTGTATTTTTGTATTTTTCATAATTTTTGGGAATTTTTAGTATTTATTTTGTATTTATTGGATATTTAAAAATTCATTATTAATACCCAAAAATTATAAAAATTGGGGCCAAATATTTTTATTAGGAGTGTAATTAGACCCTTAATTTTACTTAGGGGTATTATTTTCATAAATATAAATACCTGAATTATTATTAATTAAATCAGTTAATTACAATTAAAAATCAGAAAAAAAGAAAAAGAAAAAGAAAGGGAATTAGGGTTAGGGTTTGTGAAGAACAGAGCAGGAGGATCAAAGGCGATTTTGATCGTGATTCCGGAGTCCAAATCGAGCGTGTGAGTATTCGTTTTGAAGCTTATGATCTGTAGTTTTCAATTATGTGATTCTTTTTAACGTTTTATTGATCGAATTGAAAGTTGTTATTTTCGGGTTTTAATCGCGAATTCGGGTTTGATTTTCTGTGTGTTGTTTGATGTTTTGGTTGTTAGAGTCGTTTAGATCGTTGATTTTGGAGTCGATTGACACCAGTTTCGTCAAATTTGGTTAACGTTTGGAGGAACTCGGTTTTCCGATGAAGTTCATCGGAGAACTTCGACTTGTGGTCGGAGATGGCGGAGGGGGAATTATCTGATGGTGGTGACGCTGTGGGTCGACGGCTGAAACTCTAGGGAATCGAACGGAGTCAAAAAGGAGGAGAAACGATGATCAGGAGGCTCGTTTTTCGCCTCGCCGGAACCCGTCGCCGTCGCCGGATTCTGGGACGGTGACGGCTGTTCTTCATGACCCGATAACCCGAGGTCGACCCGGTTTGCAACCCGGAAACGACCCGGGTTTGATCCCCTCAACCCTGAAACCATTTCCAGATTTTTGTTTCTGGATTTTCTATTATTTAATTTATATTTTATAAATCAGAAAATCATTTTATTAATTCTAATAATTAATTAAAAATTTGTTTTATATTCTGAAAAATAGTATTATTAATTTCTAAATTATTTTATTAATTTATAAATTCGAATTTAATTATTTAATTAATTATTTATCTAATTATTTATTAGTTATCTAATTAATTAATAATTAGGTAATTAATTAATAATTAGGTAATTAATTAATAAATAAGGATTAAAAATAATTAAATAATATGATTAATAATTCGATAATTAGTTATTATTACGAGTAATGATGCGATAATGGGAATTATGATTCGAGTGATAGTTATTCGAATAATATTGTAGTGATTATTTGTATCGTATAATTAAATACCGATAATTAATTGATTAACGAATCGTATAAGTTTCGGTAATAATGTAATAGTTCGATAATTATATGAGAATGGCGAGTAGCTCGTATTTATACGAGTAATTAATCGTTGAGTTAGATTATAATTCGAGCACATAGTAGATATTCGATGAATAGCGTATCTGTTAATAAAATCGATTGATTATTTGTAAATAATCGATCTAATCGAATAAATATCGATAAGTTATAAATATTATAATAAATTGTGATTAATCCTAATAATTAGGGATTAATTATTTTAAATTAGTAAATAATTATCTATTAATTCTTTATTAGTTATTTATTTATTAAGTGATTAATTAGTTCAATAATTAATCACATAATTTTCAATAAACCGTAACTTCTTCATTTTAACTCCAAAAATTATAAAAAAATTATTTTTGACTTTGATTTTTCTTAAATAATTATTTAAAAATTATTTTAGGATTTAAAAGGTTGTAATAATTATCTATATTGAATAATAAATTGAATTATCAGTGTTTAATTCATAACAATTCAACCGTTAGTCCGATTTAAGTGAAACGAAGACCCCTAGACTCAGAAAAATGAGACGAATCCAATAAAAATGGTTGTAAGTTATAATTTCTTCTGAAAAAGAGTGGTTTGGTGATAATTGATAGTTCGTAGGTCCTAGTAGGGATATAATTGAGCCGAATAAATCCCGAAAAATTATAATAAAATCAGATAAGACTAGTAATGCAGGTATAAGCCTAGAATTGATTCTAAAAATAATTATAAATATAGAAATTAATTATGTGCTTTATGTGTTACGTGTTATATGTGATTATGTGCATAAATGTGTTGTGTAAATATATATATATATGCGAGTCAGATAGAAACGCATGGGTAGACTGATAAGGTTGCGTGATATCAATTCAAGATACACGTATATAGTAAATTATCTAAACACCTATCTTTCCATGATTTGTTCAGTGTTAGCAAGGCAGAGCAAGCTAGGGTCAGAAGGCAGTAAGTTAAACCAGGTTGAGTACGCGCAAGGCAAGTTTTTCCCCTATTCTAAATTCAGAATAGTGAATTATATTTCTTTTCTATCATATCAATTCTCTTTGATAATCATTGTTCATATACACTGTTACCCATTTATATCACTTGTTCCATTTCATTTCAATTCTTGATTTACCCAATTTATTGAATTCCCTGTTCATATTTCAATTCTTTTACCCTACATATATTCTGGTATATCCTGGTGTTGGGATATATCAATAGCATACCGATTGTTCCGGATGCTCAGCCTTGGACTGGATGGTTACTATAAAGGCTGGGTTTTTCCCAGACCATTAATTAATAGGCCATAGTTGCCTGAGTACTCCTTATGTTGGTTGGGTCTATGCAGTTGGGTATAGATCCGCACTATATTCTGACTGATCAGCAGATTATAGTGCATATGTTGGTTCTTGTTTCCAGTCTTGTTCATTTGGCACTCGCCATCATTGGCAAATTATTATCATATACAGATACTGATGGTTGTTCAAACCAGCAGCTTATTGGTTTATTTATTTCTCTTTATTTCTCTCTCTTTATAATATATATATAAATTGTTGCAGGCTTGTTGAGCAATTTTGGCTCATTTCTTTTATTGTCACTCCTATTGTTTTACAGTTAAGGTAGAGAATGAAACCCATCAGGACCCGCATAGTCAAGAAGCGAGTCAAGCAGCGGGACCCTCTTATACCAAGAGTGTTCCTTCCTATTCCCGAAGAGAGCTTTGAATTGCCAGATCAGGTGTAGCAGGATAAGTAGTGATGTTGGGTTGAATAAGAGTTTTGTGTAGTTGAATAAAAGATCGCGTAGTGAAACTGTAGATAGAATAAAGTTTTGTAATAAAGAGAGTTCTTGAGACAGGTTTTTATTTAGTTGGGTTTGTAATAAAGTGTAGTGCATGATTCTTGTTTCCAACCTCAACCCTTAAAAGATCCTGAGTAGTGATAGTTCGCGGTAATTATTATATTAATATTCCGCTTGTGCAGGTATAGTTGGTAATTGTTGTTAATAATGCCCCAAATCTATACCCCGGATTTGGAGGGTTTTATAGTTGGTATCAGAGCTTAGGATTGACCTTGGAAAACAAGAATGTTAGGGTTAAGATAAGATAGGAAAATAAGATAGGATGAGGGTAAGAGTGTTAGGATTGTTTGTCTATGTGATTAGAAGTTATGAGTTATAGGATTGTGATTTGATTGTTTTGTGTTATTATTTTTATGTATATTAGATGGCTTCTTTATCATCATCTACGGAGAGGACCGAGACAGATCCAGTGGATGCACAGGTAGTAGCCCCAGTGTCAGAGCAGGTCTTACCTCCATTGCCACCTGAGCCAGCACCAGAGATACCACTTCCCCCGGAGGTACCAGGTTTTGCAGATTATTTTCCATACGTTGAGCCAGAGATACCAGATATTCCACCATTAGAATTTCCGATGTTTGATATTCCTGATATGGTTGATCTTCCGCAGTGGGAGGATTTAGAGCCTCAGATTCCTATGCCACCAGTTGAGATTCCAGAGATGCCACCGATGGAGCCAGAGGCAGAGCCGCCTATTTATGCGCCTATGGAGCAGCCTGTCTTATTTCCTGCCCCATTAGCCATTTATGCACCTGTTCCAGGAGTGTATCAGTTTCCTCAGCCAGAGTTTATGGATGAGATCTTGGTAGATGGACCATTACCTTCTCGAGGTTCCAGCACTGATCTTCATGAGCATCATACCGTGACTTACCAGCGCTTTCAGGCAGAGAGGGAGGAGAGGATTAGATGGCAGAACCAGTATAGAGAGATCCTTGGATTGTATGAGACACAGACGGATGGTCCTGTCAGAGCATTACGACCGGATTATATACTGAGAGAGACACTACATCATATTCACCGGGTTAGTTCGCATCAGCTTACTGATTTGAGACAGCAGGATCTTAGTGCGGAGACAGCATATCGCAGAGCATTGGGACTTACCGAGGCAGTGCTAGAGGCAGTGCAGGAGGAGTTGAGCCACGTACCACCAGGATTTTGAGACCAGCAGATCGATGAGTGTTGTATTATGTATATTTTGTAGATAGAGGCAGCATAGTATTGTATACTAGTTTGTATGAGTGTAGCTACTGACTCTGACTGATAGTAGTAGCAGTACGACTGTTATGTCATAGGTTTTTGTATCAAGCACTGACACCTGTAGCTGGTGTTCTACCTATATATATATATGAGATAATCTTTTGCACGTTTTCTTTATTTTATTTCCAGTCATTTAAGCATTTACATTTATTTCAGTACCATTGCATATTTACAAATGTAGTTTTATTCACGATCATGTTGTAAAAAAAAAAAAAAAAAAAAAAAAATTAAAAACTATCATACTGTTTTATCTATTCAGTTATTTAATAAGTTATTTTATTTTCTCGAATCGACTGTTTTAATATATGTTTAATATACTGTTATTAAATAAGGTCCATTATTTATTTATCAGAGAAAAATGGCACCTAAGAGAAAAGCGCAGCCCGACTCATCGAATGGAAACACCGAGGGCCAAAACAATAATAAACAGATGGATCAGATGTTTAATCTCATGCAACAGCAGATGTTGATGATGCAACAACAAATGCAGCAGCAGCAACAGCAGTTCCAGCAACAGATGTTACAGCAAGCCGCTCATCCAGGACATCAAATACCACCAGCAGCACCTACGACTACTTTCAAGCAATTTCAGTCGCTGAAGCCACCGGAATTTATGGGTTCCACAGATCCTACAAAAGCGAGAGCTTGGCTGAAAGAGATGGAAAAGGCTTTTTCGTTGGTAAAGGTCGAAGAAGAGCAGAAGACAGATTTCGCTAGCTATTTTCTAAAAGGCGAAGCTAATTACTGGTGGGAATCAAAGAAAGCTTTGGAAGAAGGTGTGGTGACCTGGAACAGATTCACTGATCTTTTCTTGGAGAAATATTTTCCTCGTTTTATGAAGAACCAGATGGAGATCAAGTTCCTGGAGCTGAAACAAGACAACTTATCGGTTGCGGATTATGAGACTAAGTTTACTGAATTGGCAAGGTTTGTTCCAGAGCAGGTGGATACGGACGAGAAGCGGGCCAAGAGATTTCAGCAAGGACTAAAACCATGGATTCGTAGCAGGGTAGCTGTGTTTGAATTGACAACTTATATGGCTGTTGTTCAGAAGGCTATGATTATTGAAGGAGAAAGCGAAGCAGCTCAGAAAGAGAAGGGACCAGGGAATTTTCAAAATCGTTTCAACAAAAGGCCGGGATTTCAAGCTCGGAGAAAAGTAAATTTCAAAAGGCCAGAGCAAAACAACCAGAGGATGGGTAATCGACTACCTGCCCCAACTCAGCAAAGGCTTATTCGACTGCCTATACCTGATTGCAGAACGTGTGGTAGAAAGCATACAGGAGTTTGCAAAAAGCTAAATGTTACGTGTTTCAAGTGCAAGCAAAGGGGACACTATTCTGGAGAATGTCTAATGGGAAAGGCAGAAGTTACTTGTTTCCAATGTGGGAGAAAAGGACATATCGCCAAAGATTGCAGAGGAATTGCAATGGCTGCCAGTATTCCAAGAATTTTAGCATTACCTCCACCTCCACTACCACAGCAAAATCAGCCCAGAGCAAGGACTTTCAGCATGTCAATGAAGGAAGCGGTACAGAGTCCGAATGTGGTTGCAGGTACACTTCCTGTAAATTCCGTGAATGCTTTAGTATTGATTGATTCAGGAGCTACTAGATCTTTTATTTCTGAAGCCTTTATCTCTAAGATAGATTGTGAGATTCAGTGGTTGGATGAAGTGTTAGTTATAAAATTAGCGAATAATGATCAGGTTGCAGTAGATCGAGTATGTCCGAGCTGTGATATTGAGATAGGGAGATGTCATTTTTCAGTTGATTTGATACCTTTTAGGTTAGGGGAGTTTGATATTATTTTAGGAATGGATTGGCTGTCTAGTAATAATGCTCAAATTGATTGTGCGAATAAGAGAGTGAAATTACAAACTAAAGAAAATGAAACGGTAATATTTAAAGGTGAGAAGCAAAAGCAGAAATTTCTATCAATAATGCAGACGAGGAAATTGCTACGTCAAGGATGTCAAGCTTATTTAGCCTATGTACGGGATGTTGATAAGGGAGATTTGAAGATTGAAGATATTCCTGTAGTTTGTGAATTTCTTGATGTTTTTCCGGACGAATTACCAGGACTTCCACCAGATCGAGAAATCGAGTTTACTATTGACTTGACGCCAGGGACTGAACCAATTTCAAAAACTCCCTATCGAATGGCACCTGTTGAAATGAGGGAATTAGCAAAGCAGTTGCAAGAACTTCTTGACAAAGGAATTATAAGGCCAAGTGTATCCCCATGGGGTGCGCCAGTATTGTTCGTGAAAAAGAAGGATGGTAGTATGCGACTGTGTATTGATTATCGTGAGCTGAACAAGTTAACTATCAAGAATAAATATCCTTTACCTCGCATTGATGATTTATTTGATCAACTAAAAGGAGCAGCATGGTTTTCGAAAATTGACTTACGATCAGGCTATCATCAGTTAAAGATCAAGGCCGAAGATATTCCAAAGACAGCGTTTAGAACAAGGTACGGACACTATGAATTTCTTGTGATGGCTTTTGGATTGACGAATGCACCTGCAGCGTTTATGGATTTGATGAATCGAATATTCAAGAAGTATTTGGATAAGTTTATCATTATATTTATTGATGACATCTTGATCTATTCAAAGACGGAAGAAGAGCATGCAGAGCATTTAATAACGATATTGGAGATATTACGGAAGGAGCAGCTTTATGCAAAATTTTCCAAATGCGAATTTTGGTTGAAAGAAGTGCAGTTTCTAAGGCACATCATCAGCAGAGAAGGCATTCAAGTTGATCCAGCAAAGATTGAAGCTGTGTTGAATTGGGAAAGACCAAAGACGCCGACAGAGGTTCGAAGTTTCTTAGGTTTGGCAGGATATTATCGAAGATTTGTCAAAGATTTTGCGAAGATAGCTACACCGCTGACCAAGTTAACTCGACAAAGTGACAAGTTAACTCGACAAAGTGAAAAGTTCGAATGGAATAGTAAGTGTGAAGAAAGTTTTCAAGAGTTGAAGAATCGGTTGGTGACGGCACCAGTGTTAGTATTGCCAGACGAGCAAGGAAATTTTGTTATCTACAGTGACGCTTCATATCGTGGTTTAGGATGTGTGTTGATGCAACATGGTAACGTCATTGCATATGCGTCAAGACAACTTAAACCTCATGAGCAGAAATATCCTACGCATGATCTGGAATTAGCAGCAATTGTTTTTGCATTGAAGCTTTGGAGACATTATCTGTACGGTGAAAAATGTGAAATCTACACGGATCATAAAAGTCTGAAGTATATCTTCACGCAAAAGGAACTAAACATGCGACAACGTCGATGGCTGGAATTGATTAAAGATTACGATGTTACAATTAGTTATCATCCAGGAAAAGCAAATGTTGTAGCAGATGCGCTAAGCAGAAAAGAAAGATTGAATCGGTTAACTTCATGCGAAGAATTAGCCAAGGAATTCGACAAATTGGAAATCGAAATTTGTATTCCCGATGAATCTGTAGAAACTATCTACGCTATGACTTTCCAACCAGAATTGCTGGAAAAGATTCGCCGTTGTCAAGAAGAAGTGATGAGTCAAGACGACAGCTTAACAGGAGAAGAGATTACAACTCAGAAAGATAATGAAGGAATTTTACGTTTTGTGTCAAGAATCTGGATCCCTAACGTGGCAGAATTAAAAGAAGAAATTATGCGAGATGCGCACAATTCGAAGTATTCCATTCATCCAGGAAGCACGAAAATGTATCGCGATTTGAAGAAAAACTTTTGGTGGCCGAATATGAAGAAGGAGATAGCAGAATGGGTGAGTAAATGCTACACATGCCAACGAGTTAAAGCAGAACACCAACGTTCGAGTGGGTTATTGCAACCATTAGACATTTCAGAATGGAAATGGGAACATCTAGCGATGGATTTTGTGGTAGGACTACCGAGGACTAGGGCAAATCATGATGCGATATGGGTAATCATTGACAGACTTACGAAGTCAGCACATTTTCTACCAATTAATGAAAGATTTTCGCTCGACAAATTAGTGCACATGTATCTCAAAGAAATTGTGATGCGTCATGGAGTACCAGTATCAATTGTATCGGATCGAGATCCTCGTTTCAATTCAAGATTTTGGAGACAATTCCAAGAATGTCTAGGAACGAAGTTGAATATGAGTACAGCTTATCATCCGCAAACTGACGGCCAAAGTGAAAGGACAATTCAAACGATTGAAGACATGCTACGAGTTTGTGCGATCGATTTTGAAGGCAGTTGGGATGAACATTTACCCCTAGTGGAATTTTCTTATAATAATAGCTATCACGCCAGTATTGGAATGCCACCGTATGAAGCATTATATGGGAGGAAATGTAGATCACCCGTGCACTGGGATGAAGTTGGAGAACGCAAGATTTTGGGTCCAGAATTAATTCAGCAGATAAAAGAAAAGATTAATCTTATTCGAAAACGAATCGAGGCAGCACAAAACAGACAAAGCAGATATGCAAACCAAGCCAGGAAGGATATGGACTATCAGGAAGGAGAACACGTATTGCTCAAAATATCGCCATGGAAAGGATTGACCAGATTTGGCAATAAAGGGAAATTGAAGCCACGATACGTTGGACCATTTGAGATTTTGAAGAAAATTGGGAAGGTTGCGTACGAATTAGCTCTACCACCCCATATGCAGCACATTCACAACGTATTTCATGTATCTATGCTTAAGAGGTATAATCCTGATACAAGGCATGTAATAGAGTATGAACCAGTAGAGCTTCAGGCAGATTTGTCATATGTAGAACAGCCAATAAGAATTCTAGATAGGCAAGAGAGGGTATTAAGAAATAAGTCTGTGTCATTAGTGAGAGTTTTATGGAGAAACCCAGTGGTTGAAGAATCAACCTGGGAGCTTGAAAGTGAAATGCTAGAAAATTATCCTCAGTTATTTGCATAATTAGATTCTGAGGACAGAATCTTGTTAAGGGGGAGAGAATGTAACGACCGAGGAATTACGCTTGTATTATATTATAATTATGTGTATTATTATGTGATTAAATGTGTTAAGTCGTTGAACCCTAACTGCTATGTGTTATGTGTTGGTTGTTTTGATCCAAACGTGTTTTGGATATTTATTGAGCGTTCTATCGTCAGTTATATATATTATATCAAAACCTGTACAGCTCAAAACTATGTTTTAAAAGCCCGTATTTCAAACAAGATCATTGGCCCTATTTTGCCAAAAATGCCCTATACCGTATCGCTATTCTGAACCCCTAGACGTTTTACAAATTGACCTTTTTCGCGAAAAACGACTTTTCCGGACCCCTTCGGGTACCAAAAACCCCACAAAAATCACATTCTTATTTTTATATGATTATGAAATTATCATATATCATTTTTCTTTGTATTTTTGTATTTTTCATAATTTTTGGGAATTTTTAGTATTTATTTTATATTTATTGGATATTTAAAAATTCATTATTAATACCCAAAAATTATAAAAATTGGGGCCAAATATTTTTATTAGGAGTGTAATTAGACCCTTAATTTTACTTAGGGGTATTATTTTCATAAATATAAATACCTGAATTATTATTAATTAAATCAGTTAATTACAATTAAAAATCAGAAAAAAAGAAAAAGAAAAAGAAAGGGAATTAGGGTTAGGGTTTGTGAAGAACAGAGCAGGAGGATCAAAGGCGATTTTGATCGTGATTCCGGAGTCCAAATCGAGCGTGTGAGTATTCGTTTTGAAGCTTATGATCTGTAGTTTTCAATTATGTGATTCTTTTTAACGTTTGATTGATCGAATTGAAAGTTGTTATTTTCGGGTTTTAATCGCGAATTCGGGTTTGATTTTCTGTGTGTTGTTTGATGTTTTGGTTGTTAGAGTCGTTTAGATCGTTGATTTTGGAGTCGATTGACACCAGTTTCGTCAAATTTGGTTAACGTTTGGAGGAACTCGGTTTTCCGATGAAGTTCATCGGAGAACTTCGACTTGTGGTCGGAGATGGCGGAGGGGGAATTATCTGATGGTGGTGACGCTGTGGGTCGACGGCTGAAACTCTAGGGAATCGAACGGAGTCAAAAAGGAGGAGAAACGATGATCAGGAGGCTCGTTTTTCGCCTCGCCGGAAACCGTCGCCGTCGCCGGATTCTGGGACGGTGACGGCTGTTCTTCATGACCCGATAACCCGAGGTCGACCCGGTTTGCAACCCGGAAACGACCCGGGTTTGATCCCCTCAACCCTGAAACCATTTCCAGATTTTTGTTTCTGGATTTTCTATTATTTAATTTATATTTTATAAATCAGAAAATCATTTTATTAATTCTAATAATTAATTAAAAATTTGTTTTATATTCTGAAAAATAGTATTATTAATTTCTAAATTATTTTATTAATTTATAAATTCGAATTTAATTATTTAATTAATTATTTATCTAATTATTTATTAGTTATCTAATTAATTAATAATTAGGTAATTAATTAATAATTAGGTAATTAATTAATAAATAAGGATTAAAAATAATTAAATAATATGATTAATAATTCGATAATTAGTTATTATTACGAGTAATGATGCGATAATGGGAATTATGATTCGAGTGATAGTTATTCGAATAATATTGTAGTGATTATTTGTATCGTATAATTAAATACCGATAATTAATTGATTAACGAATCGTATAAGTTTCGGTAATAATGTAATAGTTCGATAATTATATGAGAATGGCGAGTAGCTCGTATTTATACGAGTAATTAATCGTTGAGTTAGATTATAATTCGAGCACATAGTAGATATTCGATGAATAGCGTATCTGTTAATAAAATCGATTGATTATTTGTAAATAATCGATCTAATCGAATAAATATCGATAAGTTATAAATATTATAATAAATTGTGATTAATCCTAATAATTAGGGATTAATTATTTTAAATTAGTAAATAATTATCTATTAATTCTTTATTAGTTATTTATTTATTAAGTGATTAATTATTTCAATAATTAATCACATAATTTTCAATAAACCGTAACTTCTTCATTTTAACTCCAAAAATTATAAAAAAATTATTTTTGACTTTGATTTTTCTTAAATAATTATTTAAAAATTATTTTAGGATTTAAAAGGTTGTAATAATTATCTATATTGAATAATAAATTGAATTATCAGTGTTTAATTCATAACAATTCAACCGTTAGTCCGATTTAAGTGAAACGAAGATCCCTAGACTCTGAAAAATGAGACGAATCCAATAAAAATGGTTGTAAGTTATAATTTCTTCTGAAAAAGAGTGGTTTGGTGATAATTGATAGTTCGTAGGTCCTAGTAGGGATATAATTGAGCCGAATAAATCCCGAAAAATTATAATAAAATCAGATAAGACTAGTAATGCAGGTATAAGCCTAGAATTGATTCTAAAAATAATTATAAATATAGAAATTAATTATGTGCTTTATGTGTTACGTGTTATATGTGATTATGTGCATAAATGTGTTGTGTAAATATATATATATATGCGAGTCAGATAGAAACGCATGGGTAGACTGATAAGGTTGCGTGATATCAATTCAAGATACACGTATATAGTAAATTATCTAAACACCTATCTTTCCATGATTTGTTCAGTGTTAGCAAGGCAGAGCAAGCTAGGGTCAGAAGGCAGTAAGTTAAACCAGGTTGAGTACGCGCAAGGCAAGTTTTTCCCCTATTCTAAATTCAGAATAGTGAATTATATTTCTTTTCTATCATATCAATTCTCTTTGATAATCATTGTTCATATACACTGTTACCCATTTATATCACTTGTTCCATTTCATTTCAATTCTTGATTTACCCAATTTATTGAATTCCCTGTTCATATTTCAATTCTTTTACCCTACATATATTCTGGTATATCCTGGTGTTGGGATATATCAATAGCATACCGATTGTTCCGGATGCTCAGCCTTGGACTGGATGGTTACTATAAAGGCTGGGTTTTTCCCAGACCATTAATTAATAGGCCATAGTTGCCTGAGTACTCCTTATGTTGGTTGGGTCTATGCAGTTGGGTATAGATCCGCACTATATTCTGACTGATCAGCAGATTATAGTGCATATGTTGGTTCTTGTTTCCAGTCTTGTTCATTTGGCACTCGCCATCATTGGCAAATTATTATCATATACAGATACTGATGGTTGTTCAAACCAGCAGCTTATTGGTTTATTTATTTCTCTTTATTTCTCTCTCTTTATAATATATATATATAAATTGTTACAGGCTTGTTGAGCAATTTTGGCTCATTTCTTTTATTGTCACTCCTATTGTTTTACAGTTAAGGTAGAGAATGAAACCCATCAGGACCCGCATAGTCAAGAAGCGAGTCAAGCAGCGGGACCCTCTTATACCAAGAGTGTTCCTTCCTATTCCCGAAGAGAGCTTTGAATTGCCAGATCAGGTGTAGCAGGATAAGTAGTGATGTTGGGTTGAATAAGAGTTTTGTGTAGTTGAATAAAAGATCGCGTAGTGAAACTGTAGATAGAATAAAGTTTTGTAATAAAGAGAGTTCTTGAGACAGGTTTTTATTTAGTTGGGTTTGTAATAAAGTGTAGTGCATGATTCTTGTTTCCAACCTCAACCCTTAAAAGATCCTGAGTAGTGATAGTTCGGGGTAATTATTATATTAATATTCCGCTTGTGCAGGTATAGTTGGTAATTGTTGTTAATAATGCCCCAAATCTATACCCCGGATTTGGAGGGTGTTATATTAAGTACGCGCAAGGCAAGTTTTCCCCTATTCTAAATTCAGAATAGTGATTTATATTTCTTTTCTATCGTATCAATTCTCTTTGATAATCATTGTTCATATACACTGTTACCCATTTATTATTGCTTGTTCCAGTTTCATTTCAATTCTTGATTTACCCAATTTATTGAATTCCCTGTTCATATTTCAATTCCTTTACCCTACATATAATCTGGTATATCCTGGTGTTGGGATATATCAATAGCATACCGATTGTTCCGGATGCTCATCCTTGGACTGGATAGTTACTATAAAGGCTGGGTTTTTCCCAGACCATTAATTAAAAGGCCATAGTTGCCTGAGTACTCCTTATGTTGGTTGGGTCTATGCAGTTGGGTATAGATCCGCACTATATTCTGACTGATCAGCAGATTATAGTGCATATGTTGGTTCTTGTTTCCAGTCTTGTTCATTTGGCACTCGCCATCATTGGCAAATTACTATTCGATGCAGATACAGATGGTTGTTACAACCAGCAACTTATTGTTTCTCTCATTTCTCTTTCTCTATACCATATATATATTTTTGCAGGCTTGTTGAGCAATTTTGGCTCATCCCTTTTTATTGTTACTCCTATTGTTTTACAGTTAAGGTAGAGAATGAAACCCATCAGGACCCGCATAGTCAAGAAGCGAGTCAAGCAGCGGGACCCTCTTATACCAAGAGTGTTCCTTCCTATTCCCGAAGAGAGCTTTGAATTGCCAGATCAGGTGTAGCAGGATAAGTAGTAATGTTGGGTTGAATAAAAGTCTTGTGTAGTTTGAATAAAAGTTGTGTAGTGAAACTGTAGAAAGAATAAAGTTTTGTATCAAAGATAGTTCTTGAGACATGTTTTATTTAGTTGGGTTTGTAATAAAGTGTAGTGCGTGATTCTTGTTTTCAAACTCAGACCTTAAAAGATCCTGAGTAGTGATAGTTCGGGGTAATTATTATATTTATATTCCGCTTGTGCAGGTATAGTTGGTAATTGTTGTTAATAATGCCCCAAATCTATACCCCGGATTTGGAGGGTGTTATAGTTGGCATCAGAGCTTAGGTTTGACCTTTGAAAACAAGAACGTTAGGGTTAAGATAAGATAGGAAAATGAGATAGGATGAGACTAAGAGTGTTAGGATTGTTTGTCTATGTGATTAGAAGTTATGAGTTGTAGGATTATGATTTGATTGTTTTTGTGTTATTATTTTTATGTATATTAGATGGCTTCTTTATCATCGTCTACGGAGAGGACCGAGACAGATCCAGTGGATGTACCGGTAGTAGCCCCAGTGTCAGAGCAGATCTTACCTCCATTGCCACCTGAGCCAGCACCAGAGATACCACTCCCCCCAGAGGTACCAGGTTTTGCAGATTATTTTCCATACTTTGAGCCAGAGATACCAGATATTCCACCATTAGAGTTTCCGATGTTTGATATTCCTGATATGGTTGATCTTCCGCAGTGGGAGGATTTAGAGCCTCAGATTCCGATGCCACCAGTCGAGATTCCAGAGATGCCACAGATGGAGCCAGAGGCAGAGCCGCCAGTGTATGCGCCTATGGAGCAGCCTGTCTTATTTCCTGCCCCATTAGCCATTTATGCACCTGTTCCGGGAGTTTATCAGTTTCCTCAGCCGGAGTTTATGGATGAGATCGTGGTAGATGGACCATTACCTTCTCGAGGTTCCAGCACTGATCTTCGTGAGCATCATACCGTGACTTATCAGCGTTTTCAGGCAGAGAAGGATGAGAGGATTAGATGGCAAAACCAGTGTAGAGAGATCCTTGGATTGTATGAGACGCAGACAGATGGTCATGTCAGAGCATTACGACCATATTATATACTGAGAGAGAGGTTACATCAGATTCACCGGATTAGCTCGCAGCAGCTTATTGATTTAAGACAGCAGGATCTTAGCGCGGAGACAGCATATCGCAGAGTATTGAGACTTACCGAGGCAGTGCTAGAGGCATTGCAGGAGGAGTTGAGCCACGTACCACCAGGATTTTGAGATTAGCAGATCGATGAGTGTTGTATTATATATATTTTGTAGATAGAGGCAGTATAGTATTGTATGACTAGTTTGTATGAGTGTAGTTACTGACTTTGACCGATAGTAGTAGTAGCAGTATGATTGTTATATCATAGGTTTTTGTATCAAGCACTGACACCTGTATCTGGTAGTCTACCTATATATATACGAGATGATCTTTTGCACGTTTTCTTTATTTTGTTTCCAGTTATTTAAGCATTTATATTTATTTCAGTACCATTGCATATTTACAAATGTTGTTTTATTTACGGTCATGTTGTACCCTTATGTTTTATAAAAAAAAAATTTTAAAAAAAAGCACATCATACTGTTTTATCTATTCAGTTATTTAATAAGCTGTTTTATTTTCTCAAATCGACTGTTTTAATACATGTTTAATATACTGTTATTAAAGAAGACTCATTGTTTATTTACCAGAAAGATGGCACCTAAAAGAAAAGCACAACCCGACTCATCGAATGGAAACACCGAGGGCCAAAACAATAATAAACAGATGGATCAGATGTTTAATCTCATGCAACAGCAGAGGTTGATGATGCAACAACAAATGCAGCAGCAACAACAGCAGTTCCAGCAACAGATGTTACAGCAAGCCGCTCATCCAGGACATCAAATACCAGCAGCAGCACCTACGACTACTTTTAAGCAATTTCAGTCGGTGAAGCCACCAGAATTTATGGGTTCCACGGATCCTACAAAAGCGAGAGCTTGGCTGAAAGAGATGGAAAAGGCTTTTTCGTTGGTAAAGGTTGAGGAAGAGCAGAAGACGGATTTTGCTAGCTATTTCCTAAAAGGCAAAGCTAATTAGTGGTGGGAATCGAAGAAAGCTTTGGAAGAAGAAGGTGTGGTGACCTGGAATAGATTCACTGATCTTTTCTTGGAGAAATATTTTCCTCGTTTTATGAAGAACCAGATGGAGATCAAGTTCCTGGAGCTGAAACAAGACAACTTATCGGTTGCGGATTATGAGACCAAGTTTACTGAATTGGCAAGGTTTGTTCCAGAGCAGGTGGATACGGACGAGAAGCGGGCCAAGAGATTTCAGCAAGGACTGAAACCATGGATTCGTAGCAGGGTAGCTGTGTTTGAATTGACAACTTATGCGGCTGTTGTTCAGAAGGCTATGATTATTGAAGGAGAAAGCGAAGCAGCTCAGAAAGAGAAAGGACCAGGGAATTTTCAGAATCGTTTCAACAAAAGGCCGGGATTTCAAGCTCGAGGAAAAGTAAACTTTAGGAGGCCAGAACAAAACAACCAGAGGATGGGTAATCGACTACCTGCCCCAACTCAGCAAAGGCTTATTCGACCGCCTGTACCTGATTGCAGAACGTGTGGTAGAAAGCATACGGGAATTTGCAACAAGCCAAATGTCACGTGTTTCAAGTGCAAGCAAAGGGGACACTATTCTGGAGAATGTCCGATGGGAAAAGCAGAAGTTACTTGTTTTCAATGTGGGAGAAAAGGACATATCGCCAGAGACTGCAGAGGAATTGCAATGGCTGCTAGTATTCCAAGAGTTTTAGCATTACCTCCACCTCCACTACCACAACAAAATCAGCCCAGAGCAAGGACTTTCAACATGTCAATGAAGGAAGCGGTACAGAGTCCGAATGTGGTTGCAGGTACACTCCCTGTAAATTCCGTAAATGCTTTGGTATTGATTGATTCAGGAGCTACTAGATCTTTTATTTCTGAAGCTTTTATCTCTAAGATAGATTGTGAGGTTCAGTGGTTGGATGAAGTGTTAGTCATAAAATTAGCGAATAATGATCAGGTTGCAGTAGATCGAGTATGCCCGAGTTGTGATATTGAGATAGGGAGATGTCATTTTTCAGTTGATTTGATACCTTTTAGGTTAGGGGAGTTTGATATTATTTTAGGAATGGATTGGCTATCTAGTAATAATGCTCAAATTGACTATGCGAATAAGAGAGTAAAATTGCAAACTGAAGAAAATGAAACGGTAATATTTAAAGGTGAGAAGCAAAAGCAGAAATTCCTATCAATAATGCAGACGAGAAGATTGCTACGTCAAGGATGTCAAGCTTATTTAGCCTATGTACGGGATGCTGATAAGGGAAATTTGAAGATTGAAAATATTCCTGTAGTTTGTGAATTTCTTGATGTTTTTCCAGATGAATTACCAGGACTTCCACCAGATCGAGAAATCGAGTTCACTATTGACTTGACGCCAGGGACCGAACCAATTTCGAAAGCTCCATATCGAATGACACCTGTTGAAATGAGGGAATTAGCAAAGCAGTTGCAAGAACTTCTTGACAAAGGAATTATAAGGCCAAGTGTATCCCCATGGGGTGCGCCAGTATTGTTCGTGAAAAAGAAGGATGGTAGTATGCAACTGTGTATTGATTATCGTGAGCTGAACAAGTTAACTATCAAGAATAAATATCCTTTACCTCGCATCGATGATTTATTTGATCAACTAAAAGGAGCAGCATAGTTTTCGAAAATCGACTTACGATCAGGCTATCATCAGTTAAAGATCAAGGCCGAAGATATTTCAAAGACAGCGTTTAGAACGAGGTACGGACACTATGAATTTCTTGTTATGGCTTTTGGATTGACGAATGCACCTGCAGCGTTTATGGATTTGATGAATCGAATATTCAAGAAGTATTTGGATAAGTTTATCATTGTATTTATTGATGACATCTTGATCTACTCAAAGACGGAAGAAGAGCATGCAGCGCATTTAAGAACGACATTGGAGATATTACGAAAGGAGCAACTTTATGCAAAATTTTCAAAATGTGAATTTTGGTTGAAAGAAGTGCAGTTTCTAGGGTATATCATCAGTAGAGAAGGCATTCAAGTTGATCCAGCAAAGATTGAAGCTGTGTTGAATTGGGAAAGACCAAAGACGCCGACAGAGGTTCGAAGTTTCTTAGGATTGGCAGGATATTATCGAAGATTTGTCAAAGATTTTGCGAAGATAGCGACACCGCTGACCAAGTTAACTCGACAAAGTGAAAAGTTTGAATGGAATAGTAAGTGTGAAGAAAGTTTTTAAGAATTGAAGAATCGGTTGGTGACTGCACCAGTATTAGTACTGCCAGACGAGCAAGGAAATTTTGTTATTTACAGTGACACTTCATATCGCGGTTTAGGATGTGTGTTGATGCAACATGGTAACGTCATTGCATATGCGTCGAGACAACTTAAACCTCATGAGCAGAAATATCCTACGCATGATCTGGAATTGGCAGCAATTGTATTTGCATTGAAGCTTTGGAGACACTATCTGTATGGTGAAAAATGCGAAATCTACACGGATCATAAAAGTCTGAAGTATATCTTCACGCAAAAGGAACTAAACATGCGACAACATCGATGGCTGGAATTAATTAAAGATTATGATGTTACAATCAGTTATCATCCAGGAAAAGCAAATGTTGTAGCAGATGCACTAAGCAGAAAAGAAAGATTGAATCGGTTAACTTCATGTGAAGAATTGGTTAAAGAATTCGATAAATTGGAAATTGAGATTCGTATTCCTCATGAATCTGCAGGAACTATTTACGCTATGACTTTTCAACCAGGGTTGCTAGAAAAGATTCGCCATTGTCAAGATAAAGTGATGAGTCAAGACGACAACTTAACAGGAGAAGAGATTACAACTCAGAAAGATAATGAAGGAATTTTATGTTTTGCGTCAAGAATCTGGATCCCTAACGTGGCAGAATTAAAAGAAGAAATTATGCGAGATGCGCACAATTCGAAGTATTCCATTCATCCAGGAAGCACGAAAATGTATCGCGATTTGAAGGAAAACTTTTTGTGGCCGAATATGAAGAAGGAGATAGCAGAATGGGTGAGTAAATGCTATACATGCCAGCGAGTTAAAGCAGAGCATCAACGTCCGAGTGGGTTATTGCAACCATTAGACATTCCAGAATGGAAATGAGAACATCTAGCGATGGATTTCGTAGTGGGACTTCCAAGGACGAAAGCCAATCACAATGCAATTTGGGTTATTATTGATCGATTGATGAAATCAGCATATTTTCTTCCAATTAATGAGAGATTTTCATTGGACAAGCTAGTGCACTTATATCTTAAAGAAATCGTGATGCGTCATGGAGTCCCAGTATCAATTGTATCGGATCGAGATCCTCGTTTCAATTCAAGATTTTGGAGACAATTCCAAGAATGTCTAGGAACGAAGTTGAATATGAGTACAGCCTATCATCCGCAAACTGACGGTCAAAGTGAAAGGACAATTCAAACGATTGAAGACATGCTACGAGTTTGTGCGATCGATTTTGAAGGTAGTTGGGATGAACATTTACCCCTAGTGGAATTTTCTTATAATAACAGCTATCACGCCAGTATTGGAATGCCACCGTATGAAGCATTATATGGAAGGAAATGCAGATCACCAGTGCATTGGGATGAAGTTGGAGAACGCAAGATTTTGGGTCCAGAATTAATTCAGAAGACAAAAGAAAAGATTAAACTTATTCGAAAATGAATCGAGGCAGCACAAAATAGACAAAGCAGATATGCAGACCAAGCAAGGAAGGATATGGACTATCAGGAAGGAGAACACGTATTGCTCAAAATATCGCCATGGAAAGGATTGACCAGATTTGGCAATAAAGGGAAATTGAAGCCATGATACGTTGGACCATTTGAGATTTTGAAGAAAATTGGGAAGGTTGCATACGAGTTAGCTCTACCACCCCATATGCAGCACATTCACAACGTATTTCATGTATCTATGCTTAAGAAGTATAATCCTGATACAAGGCATGTAATAGAATATGAACCAGTAGAATTTCAGGCAGATTTGTCGTATGTAGAACAGCCAATAAGAATTCTAGATAGGCAAGAGAGGGTATTAAGAAATAAGTCTGTGTCATTAGTGAGAGTTTTATGGAGAAACCCAGTGGTTGAAGAATCAACCTGGGAGCTTGAAAGTGAAATGTTAGAAAGGTATCCTCAGTTATTTGCATAATGTGATTCTGAGGACAGAATCTTGTTAAAGGGGGGGGGGGAGAATGTAACGACCGAGGAATTACGCTGGTATTATATTATAATAATGATAAATTATGTGTATTATGATGTGATTAAATGTGTAAGTTGTTAAACCCTAACTGCTATGTGTTATGTGTTGGCTGTTTTGATCCAAACACGTTTTGGATATTTATTGAACGTTTTATCGTTAGTTATATATATTATATCAAAACCTGTACAGCTCAAAACTATGTTTTAAAAGCCCGTATTTCAAACAAAATCATAGGCCCTATTTTGCCCAAAATGCCCTATACCATATCGCTATTCTGAACCCCTAGACGTTTTACCAATTGACATTTTTCGCGAAAAATGACTTTTCCGGATCCCTTCAGGTACCAAAAACCCCACAAAAATTATATTTTTATTTTTATATGATCATGAAATTATCATATATCATTTTTCTTTGTATTTTTGTATTTTTCACAATTTTTGGGAATTTTTAGTATTTATTTTGTATTTATTGGACATTTAAAAATTCAATAATAATACCCAAAAATTATAAAAATTGGGGCCAAATATTTTTAATAGGAGTGTAATTAGACCCTTAATTTTACTTAGGGGTATTATCTTCATAAATATAAATACCTGAATTATTATTAATTAAATCAGTTAATTACAATTAAAAATCAGGAAAAAATAAAAAGAAAAAGAAAAGGAATTAGGGTTAGGGTTTGGTGAAGAACAGGGCAACAGAATCAAAGCTGATTTTCATCGTGATTCCGGAGTCCAAATCGTTAGTTGTTAGCAAGGCAGAGCAAGCTAGGGTCAGAAGGCAGTGAGTTAAACCAGGTTAAGTACGCGCAAGACAAGTTTTTCCCCTATTCTAAATTCAGAATAGTGATTTATATTTCTTTTCTATCGTATCAATTCTCTTTGATAATCATCGTTCATATACACTGTTACCCATTTATTATTGCTTGTTCCAGTTTCATTTCAATTCTTGATTTACCCAATTTATTGAATTCCCTGTTCATATTTCAATTCCTTTACCCTACATATAATCTGGTATATCCTGGTGTTGGGATATATCAATAGCATACCGATTGTTCCGGATGCTCAGCCTTGGACTGGATAGTTACTATAAAGGCTGGGTTTTTCCCAGACCATTAATTAAAAGGCCATAGTTGCCTGAGTACTCCTTATGTTGGTTGGGTCTATGCAGTTGGGTATAGATCCGCACTATATTCTGACTGATCAGCAGATTATAGTGCATATGTTGGTTCTTGTTTCCAGTCTTGTTCATTTGGCACTCGCCATCATTGGCAAATTACTATTCGATGCAGATACAGATGGTTGTTACAACCAGCAGCTTATTGTTTCTCTCATTTCTCTTTCTCTATACCATATATATATTTTTGCAGGCTTGTTGAGCAATTTTGGCTCATCCCTTTTTATTGATACTCCTATTGTTTTACAGTTAAGGTAGAGAATGAAACCCATCAGGACCCGCATAGTCAAGAAGCGAGTCAAGCAGCGGGACCCTCTTATACCAAGAGTGTTCCTTCCTATTCCCGAAGAGAGCTTTGAATTGCCAGATCAGGTGTAGCAGGATAAGTAGTAATGTTGGGTTGAATAAAAGTCTTGTGTAGTTTGAATAAAAGTTGTGTAGTGAAACTGTAGATAGAATAAAGTTTTGTATCAAAGATAGTTCTTGAGACATGTTTTATTTAGTTGGGTTTGTAATAAAGTGTAGTGCGTGATTCTTGTTTTCAAACTCAGACCTTAAAAGATCCTGAGTAGTGATAGTTCGGGGTAATTATTATATTTATATTCCGCTTGTGCAGGTATAGTTGGTAATTGTTGTTAATAATGCCCCAAATCTATACCCCGGATTTGGAGGGTGTTATACAAGAAGCCGAGGAAGGGGATCAGGAATCTCTGATCTCATCAGAACCTGTTATAATTGAAGCTTTTCCATCCCCAACTCAAGCTCAAGACACTGTTCCAGATACAGTGCTCACACCTCATGTCTCTCCAATCAAAGCTACAGATAATGCTGAAGAACAAGACACAAGTTCTGACATAGATATTTACAATCTGAATATTCCTACTGTTCTTTATCTGGAAGCTCCAACAGTAGCTCAGCCATCTACAGTCAACTCTCCAATCTTAAATGCTGAGATACCATCTACACCAATTCTAAAGATAAATTATGATGATCAGAATTTAGATGAAGCCACTGCAGAATCTCCAACAGCAACACATACACTAGTACTATCAGAAGATAATGAGTCTTTTTCAAGTTCTAAAGACAGTGTTTCTGTTGATAATCCAACTCCCATTCTAGGAAAGGAGGCACTTATTGAGAAGTTTGTTGAGCAAGCTGCTCCTATTCCTTGGGAAGATACTCACAGAGGTGTGGAGTAGACCAAGAAGTGGAATGAAACTGATTTCATTCCAAGCTCCAAGGTATAGACATACCATATTGGAAAAGCTGATGAGTTGCTAGCAAATTCTGATTTCAAGAGACAACTCAAAGTCACAGCTCTATCTACTAAAAATCTTCAAGGTCTGCACTCTCAAACTCATGCCAAGGTTGATAAACTTCTTGATTCAGCTGAAAAGCTAGATATGACTCTCAAGTTAGACAAGTCAAGGATTATCAGACCTATACATGAGAAAGTTGAAGCAATTGAGAAAGTTCAGGAGAAGCAATAGGCCCAAATTACCGAGGTCCTGCAAAATCAAGCCTCTCAAAAAGCTCAATTGGATGAAATTCAATCTTCAGTAGAATTTCTTCTCTCTCTCCTACTACCTGATGATGCCAAAAAGGGGGAGAAGGTAGTTAAGTCCAAATGCTCTAATACTCAGATACTAAAGAAAAAGGATAATAATGAAGATGACCAGGGAAACCCTAGCAAGAGTCAAGGTCAAGGTCAAAGCAGCAAGGTTTCTTCTAGGAAACTAATTACTGATGCAAGAAAATCTTCTATTCAAAAGAAGACAAGTTCTGAAGCTGCTCAAACTCAAAATCTGATAGCAAGTGCTGATAATCAAAATATGATATCAAGTTCTGATGAGTAAAGTCTGATGACAAAGCCTGATGTTCTAATTCAAGGTGGAAGTCAAGACTCCCAGAAGTTTCTGCAAACTCTGAAGCTCAAGGGAAAGCAAACTACTGTTTACTACAAGGATCCCAAGATTCAGACACTTGATGAAGAGATTGCTAGAAGATTATTTCTGGAACATAATCCTGGAATGGATTTAGAAAATCTCAAGAAGGTTGAAGCTAGATTTGAAGCTGAAAAGAAAAATCTAAAGTCAAAAGCTTCTATTGCAAAGAAACCTCCAAGGACTAAGGAAAAAGGCATTGTGATCAAGGAGAAATCAAATACTGAGGCATCAAAGCCCAAGCCTAGATCATAAACTGAAATTGATCCCAAAGATAAAGGAAAGGGAAAATTTGATGAACCAATAAAGCCACTGGAGATGAAAATTCCTCAAATCCTGATAAAACCAGTGTGCAAAATGGTTCAAGTTCATGATGATACTCTTGCTGAAGATGAAACTGTTCAAACTCTGAAAAGAAGGAAGATTACTGAAGAATCCAAGACAACCTCTGACAAATCTCAAGTTGTTCAGAGTGAAGAACAACAAGCTACAGAAAAAACAGCAAGTTCTGATAAAGTCATCAAGACATCAACCTCTGACAGAGCTCAAGTTGATTTAGACAAGATGAAAGTAGCTGATAAAAAGAAACTTCTAGGGAAAAATGTCAAACCATCAGATCCAAAGAAAAACCAATTGCTGTCTGATTTCATGACTATTGGGTTAAATGCTAGAGAACCAAGAGACAGAGTAGGGCTAGGTTCTGATGAAGCTAAGATCAAGACATGAGTTGAAGTTGCTAAAATAGATCCATTTCTGTTGACTGACAAACCTCTTGAAGATGTTACATAGAAACACCTTGATAAGGTTATCTCTGTTCAAGTGGTACTGGATGCTCATGACAAGCATAATGTCAAAGAAAATCTGATTCTATTTCTTAAAGATGGAAGGACATATCAAATGTCAGAATCAGATGTGCTGAACAAATCCCTGAAAGAACTTCAATTCTTTCATTATCTTTTAGAGATAAAGTCTGATATTACCAGGAGATGGTCAAAGTTCATAATGAAGACCATAAGAGATAAAGCTAGAATTTCTGGATTAAGGGTTACATAATTCATTCCAAACATAGTTGAAGATGATGGAAGTGAAATTCCAATGAAGAAGGATTCCGTTAAACTTGAAGTGATACTGAAAGAGAAATGTCTATGCTACAATGAAGATTCTTCTCATCCAAGGGTAATAAGACTGAATGATGGTTTAGAAAGAAACCATATCTCTGCTCTAAGGACTGCAATCTACCAAATTAGAAGTCAGAATAAAGAGATGAAGCAAGTCAAGACTACAATATCTCAAGTCCCGAGGAATAAAGAAGAAAAGCTGATATCAAACTTTGTCAAGAATCACTTTGGATTCAGATTTACTCAGTGAGATTGGTAAAAGCTACAAGGATTGTAAGTTGTAGTTAATTGTCTATTTAAACTCTTATTTGCATTTGTACTTAAATGTTTTTGACATCATCAAATCTATTAACTTGTATATTTTGCATGATTTATAAGTTGGGGGAGATTGTTAGATATATTTGAGATGTCATGTTTAATATGATTTATGTTTAGTTTTCAGAACTTAACAACATGACATATCAGGACTTACTGAAATCAGGACTTATCGAAGTCAGAACTTAATATCAGAACTTAAGTCATCAGAAGATACATATCAGTACTTAAGTGCGGGAAGACTTTCAGATAAGGAATGTGGTTGATTTACAGGAGAAGATCTGGACTAAAAAAATAGAAGATATGCATGGAAAGAGTTAGAGGACTAGAAGACTTGTAGAAGATATCTGATTGATATATTTTAGGAGACAGAATTATATCCATATCAATTAATATATATCTTATAACTGTGTACTATATAAACACAGCTTAGGGTTTACACTATAAGTGTTATCATTATCGGGAAGATTATACATTGTAACCTAGCAGCTCTTAGTGATATTTGTTCATCACTAAGAGAGAACAACAGTTTATATTGTAACAGAGTTTATTGAATATATTTGATCTTTGTTACATACTTGTGTTGAAATTGATTTGATTATATAAACACTGTATTCAACCCCCTTCTACAGTGTTGTGTGACCTAACATTACAAGATGCATTTGGGTGGATGCTTTGTTCAATAGAGACACCCTATTGAGAGGATGCCTTTAGAGTCTGTTTAATTCCCTGTTTTACAACTGCATCATGTTGGGAGGGTGCAGAGGTGGCTTGAGTGGTCAACTCAGTTTGTTTTTCCTTCTTTGTTTTCTTAAACAAGGGAGATATTTTTCTGTTTGGTCATCACCGCTCTCATTGATTACAGTTAATAGTGCCTGCTTTCTCTTCTTTTTACTCACTTCATACTTTTGAGAGCATGAAGTGGTTGGTTTCCTAGATTCTAGTGGTACAGAAGGAAGGGTCTCAGTATGGGAAGGTCTCTGTTGGTGTTCCTGTGTTTGTTCTTCAATATGTACACGAACCATTACTGTACTAGATGTAATTGTCGACCTCTTGTTAGGAATGGGATAAGGATAAGTCCTAAATCTCTCCAACATAAATGGAGTGATTTTGAGACTTACAGTTACCTTGTTCTTTGTAGTAAGTGAGCCAAATAAAATTTTGGACACTTGCTTACAACTGCCTATTTTTGTTCTATCTATACCATTAAGTAAATGAATGTTTTGAACTTATGATTTAAAGTAGACATTATAAACCTGGGAAAAAAGATTTCCTTACCTCTTGTAGCTAGGGGCATTGTGAGCCTGGTGCTAAGTTCTTCCAGGATTAATAGACCAACATTCAAGTGTCTGTTGTGAGCTATGGAGAACACCAGTTTTTGGACCACACTTGATATGTTGTCATATCATGTCTTTCTGCAAGTGAAAACCCTCACAATGGAATCAAACAAGAAAGACCATTCCTTCCTTAGGTACTTCTTGTTCAGACTAGCCAGGTTGATTCTTTCACTATAGTTGATGAAGTCCATGAACTTGGCTAACTCATCATGTGTTGGAACCTCCACCACATTTTCAGTTAGAATGCCCAATGCTTGATTCATATCTTTCTCATTAAACTCCACCTACTGGCCTCCAATAGAGCAGTTCACCATAATAGATACAGAATTGTCATGCACAACCGTCCTCACTATAACTGTTGTCCAGAATTCATGCAGAACATCCAAGTAAAGGATTGGATTGGCAGTAAGAGCTCCTGCAAAATAAGACTCAGACAAAAATTTATAAAACCCCTTGAAACTGTCAGGAGCTTGATTAGCATCTATAAAAGCGAGATAGTTGGTTCCATCCTGGAAAATTGCAACTCTATCATTGTTTAGTGTAATTTTAGAGGAGTAAATTTGAGTGTGTAAGAAAAATTAGAGAGAAAGAGTTTGAAACAAGAGAGAGCGGTTGAGAATTGGAAAAATTAAGTCACTTCTAGAGATCTCAAAAGCGTAAAGAGGTGTATATCGAGATGTCTGAGTATTTATAGTAAAAGTATATGACTTGTCAGGAACTAAAGATAAACGTTTGGAATTTGCTTATCGAGAAGTCATATTGAGAATAGATACATATCGATATGTCATTTTCCTGACTCTTATCGAGAACTAGAAAATTACTTGTCGAGATGTCAAATAAATACCCAGTTTGTCCTGAATAGACTAACGTGTTTCCAATTTTTATTTGAATAAATCAGAATAAAATCAGAATGAATTTTATCAAAAGTATTTTACCAAAATAATTTATTAATTTAAATTATCTTAGTTTTGAGTTATTGACAAGTCTAAATTTTGTACTTGTAGAGGACTTTGTGAAGTTTCATTTATCGAGATCTCTACAATGACTTATCGAGAAGTCATAATAAATCTTGTCGAGAAGTCCTTTGAGAAGTATGAAAAATGACTTATCGAGGACTCACTCGAGAAGTCTCAAAATGACTTGTCGAGAAGTCAATTAGACTTATCGAGAACTCAGTTCTCTATATACTTGTGATATTTTTTATTTTGCCTTGTGCTAATTTTATATATTGAAAATGCAAATAAATATTTAGACAAATTTTCTTAGAAATGAAAAATTCCAAGCTAAAAATTTGAATTTTGAAAAATAAATATACAGAGATTTATGAAATATTGTAACTCATATTCCAGTTAATTTCTAATTAAATTAAATTAATTTTGATTTATTAGAAATCAATCTGCTGCAACACCTTAGCTGATTTCTTTCCTTCATGATGAAGAATTTAACATTTCAATTTCACCTACAAGTCTAGTGAAAGTTGCTTCATCCAAAGGTTTAGTAAAAATGTCAGTAACTATTTTTCTGTTGGAACAAAAATGAGCTCAATGGTACCATTTCATCATGTTCTTTAATAAAATGGTACCTTACATCAATGTGCTTTGTTCTAGAATAATTAACTGGATTAGCCACAATAGATATAACACTAGTATTGTCACACATAATTGGAATTTTGTGTAACACTAGGCCATTATCCATTAGCTGATTTTTAAATCAAAGCACTTGAGCACAGAAACTTCCAGTAACTATGTATTCAGCCTCAGCTATGGAAGTTGACACATATTGTTATTTCTTGCTATATCAGGATACAAGCCTTTGTCCAAGAAACTGAAAGCTTCCACCAGTGCTCTTTCTGCCAACCCTGCATCCAGCAAAATCTAAATCTGCGTATCCAACAGCTTCAAAACATGTTCCCTTAGGATACCATAATTCTAAGTTTGGAGTCCCTTTTAGGTATCTAAAATTTCTCTTCATAGCCATCAAATGTGATTCCTTTGGATTGGCCTAAAATCTTGCACACAGACATGTTGCAAACATAATGTCTGGTCTACTAGCAGTTAAGAACAGCAAGGATCCAATCATTCCTCTATAACCTGAAATATCTACACTTTTTCCTTTCTTATCTTCATCCAAGTTAGTAGTTGTAGACATAGGTGTAGATGCACATAAATAATCAACCATGTCAAACTTCTTCAATGAATCCTTGATATACTTAGTTTGGCTGATAAAAATCCCATCACTTCTTTGACTGACTTGAAGTCCAAAAAAGTAACTTAGTTCTCTCATCATACTCATTTCATATTCAATCTTCATAAGCTTTGAGAATCTTTGATGCAGATTTTCATTAATAGAACCAAAAATGATATCATCCACATAGATTTGAACTAGGATCATATCATCACCATGCTGCTTGTAGAAGAGAGTTTTGTCAATTGTACCTCTAGTGAATCCACGCTTAAGTGAAAATTCTGACAGTGTGTCATACCAAGCTCTAGGTGCTTGTTTTAGTCCATAGAGAGCCTTGAGTAGCTTGTACACAAAATTTGGAAATTCTGGATCTTCAAAGCCAAGTGGCTGTTGTACATAAGCTTCTTCTTCCAACTCACCATTAAGGAATACACTATTTACATCCATTTGATACACTTTGAAATTTGAGTGTGCAGAAAATGCAAGAAATATCCTTATTGCTTCAAGTCTTGCAACTGGAGAAAAGGTTTCATCATAATCAATCCTTCCTCGTGTGAGTAGCCTTTTGCAACCAACCTTGTTTGTTTTTTATGAAAATCCCATTTTCATCCATTTTATTCCTGAACACCCACTTTATTCCAATTATAGTTATTTTCTTTGGTGCAGGAACTAATAACTTTATTTCTTTTAAACTGATTTAGCAATAATTGCTTTGGTGCAAGACATTCATTTGCAGTTGCACTTCTAGTCCTCACTCCAACAGTTAGATCACCAATAATTGCTTCTCTTGTGTGACTCCTATCCCATTTTCTGGTGTGAGTTTGTTGATTTGAGTTTTCTGCATTTTCTTCACCATTGGCATGACTTGCAGAATCTTCTTCTCTTTCTCCCCCTGAGTTTGTGCTATCAAATTCAGGCATTTGAGATGAGCTTCCATTCTCACAATTCACTTGTTCAGTTGACTCTTCATTCATTCTGTGATTTGTGTTGACTTCATCTTCATCCTCAGAATCACTATTAATGTTGAGATTTTCAAATTTCAGGGCCTCAGGTTCATTTTCATCAAGGCATTCCAAGCCTGGACATCTGTCATCATAAAAAGTTACATCTGCGCTCTCCATAATTTTCTTTTGTTCAAGCATATAGACTTTGTAGGCAGTTTTCTCCAATGAATATCGCAGAAAAATTACTTCAAAAACCTTAGACTCAAATTTTCCCACATATTCAAAGTTGTTTTTCTAAACATAACACTTGCTTCCAAACACATGAAGATGCTTCACATTAGGCTTTCTTTTGGATAAGATTGAGTAAGGTGATTTTCCAATATTCTTGTTAATGAGATATCTATTTTGAGTGTAGCATGCAGTGTTGACAGCTTCTTCCCAAAAACTTGTTGGCAATTTGGCATCTTGCAGCATTGTTCTAGCAGCCTCCACTAATGTTCTATTTTTCCTTTTAAACACCATTCTGTTGAGGTGTCCTAGCTACTGAGAATTCTTGAACAGTGCCATTTTCTTTGCAGAATTCAGTTAAAGTTGCATTTCTGAATTCTGTGCCATTATCACTCCTCAATCTTGAGTAGTCATCCACCATCACAAGTGCATATTTCTTTCTTGAAATTGATAAGACATTTACTGGTCTAAATAAGTCCATGTGAATAAGTTACAAAGGTGCACTTATGAAATTCACAGTTTTACTCTTGTGACTTGATTTCTTCATTTTTCCTTTTTGACAAGCCTCACAGACCTCATTTTGAGCAAACTCCAGATTTGGCATTGTCTCTCACTAACTCTTTTTTTTACTAGAGTGTTGATTGCCTTGTAATTCAAGTAAGAGAGCTTTTTATGCCATATCTTGCTTTGTTCTTCAGATGCCTTGGTGTAAAAGCGACAAATTCCATCCTCATATGCTGATTCCAGGTCTGCAATAAATAAGCTTCCCTTTCTTGCTCCTTTTAAAGCAGTTTCACAAGTCTTTTTGCTGATAATTTGACATTTTCCTTTGTCAAATAAAATATTTAATCCTCTATTTGTAAATTGGCTGACACTCAGGAGATCCACCTCAATACCAGCTACCAGTGCTACATCTTCGATGATAATATTTCCAGAAATTATCTTTCCATATCCCATTGTGAAACCTTTGATGTTGTCTCCAAAAGTCACTAATGGGCCAGCCATCTCCTCAAATTGTGATAGCAGAGCCATATCACCTGTCATATGTCTTGAGCATCCACTGTCTATAATCCATATGACCTTCTTCATTTTTCCCTGCACATAATGAGGATTAAGTGTGTTTAGCAACCCAAGAAATATTGGGTTCTTTCTTCTTGTTAACAGATTTGGTAGAAGTAGAATTTGATAATTCAGGAAGAATAGAATTTATTGATTGATGTGCATTTTCTCTTTTAAATGAGGTCTCAACATTGACTTCCTGAAGATCTATTCTCAGCTTGTGACAACTTGTCATTACTTTCATGTTGTAAGGTATGCAATCAAACTTATCACAGAATGAGTAGGGATCATTGGCATTTGCTTCATTTTACTTGCATTCTCCCAATCTTGACTCACTAATAGCCTTTTTATAAAGGTGAGTTAGATAATTTGTAGAGCCACATTTCCCACACTGTTTCCTAGGAGCATCTGCAACAAATGTAAAGTTGTTGCTTTTGTTTATTCCAGCCTTCGCATTTCTGTTTTTCTTTTTCTTTCCAGCATTCTCAGCTTTAACTTCCTTGATTGGTTTCTTGGGAGTTTGGTTTACCATGGGCTTCTTCTCAGCTTTAGAAGTTGGAGTTATTTCTGTGCATTTCTTCTCATTGTCCTCATCAACAAGTTCTTGCTTTATGATCAACTCATTTTCACTGAAATTTACTTCGCATGCTTTGAACAGTGGTGAATCAACCTTTCTCAGCATAGTCGGGACATCTTCATTTACTGTTGCCTTTCCCTTGTCATATTTTGTTAAAAAATGTAAAGTTTGAGGCATATTTTATATATATTCTTGATTTGATTTCCGGAAGCTAACACTTGGAGGTTGTTCCTTGACATGAGGACTTAAACTTTCATATTTGGATCTAAGACATTTTCTTAGTGAAATTCATGAATATATTGAGACAGAGTTGCTTGTTTGAAATGGGCTATGGAGATTTTATCCCATATTGATAGTGTAAAAGAAAGATATTGAGTTTATATAGCATCTTGTGTTAGTGTTGTTTACAACTAATAGCATAAGTGGAATGCTTGTGTGGCCTAGTGCTAGTGGGAACTCTTATATATTTTTTCTATTACAAGTTTAATTATCTATATTGATTATTTAATTATTAATATTAAATATATTGTGTAGAGATTATTTGAATCACACCCTGAATATATTTTGTAATATTAATATTAATTAATCATGATATAATCTAAATAATAAAGAAAACCCATTTTGTTTACCTTTTTCTGTTTTGTTACTTGAGATACCACATCGAGTAAAATAGAAGAAGAGCAACTTGAGATGCCTATATATTGAGAGGGATACTTTAGATAAAAAATAACATAAGTCTCAGTGCCTACCTCGCAAACATATATGAGTTGTATAGGTTTTTTATGGGCAAACTGAGGTGCTAGTCGCCGTTGATCGCTGTTGAATCTGTCGCCAGATTGATCTGTTGCTGTTTTATCTTGGAAGCGATATTGCTGCATCCCATCACAGCATAAGTGGGGGGCAATAATCTCTTCAAAAACAGTCAAGTCCTCTTGTTTGGCGACTCAGCTGTTGTGTTCTTCTTCTTATCAGAATTTGGAAAGCGATAAGAGAGAAGTTTTCTTTATTTTCTTTGTCAATTAAAATCTCTGATTATAGTTTGTTAGCCTTCGTGTTTTATTTCGTTATTTGGTTATTTGCCTTGTTCTTGTTCTTGTTATTATATATAACTACCCATTGTTGCTGTGTAGTTAGAATTATACCCAACAATCTTGAAGAGATTATAGTTTTATATAGTTAATTAGCAAGATGGTTAACGAAACTGAAGATGTTCCTAAGACTGTTAAAACTGGTTCTGGTTCTGGTGGTACTGTTTCCATTGATTGGACTACGTACTGTTTTCCCCAGCCTATTGATTTATCGGGTATGCCTGATAAATTCAGTGGTGGAGCTTTTTTTTCTCGTTGGCATAAAAAAGATGAAGCTCTGGCTAATGGTTAAGGGTCTATGGCCAGTGGTATAGTATGATCCTCCTGTATTGGATCAAGAGAAGGCTGAATCTGTTAAGGCATATGCTTTATGGGCTGAGAAGGATGTGGTGGCTAGGGTAGCCATATTGGCAGCCTTGGAGAACATCTTATTCGATTTTTATTCATCAGATGCCTATATTGCCAAGGTCTTATAGGATAAGCTGGACCAAACCCACAATACTGATTCTCAAGAACTTGAGAAGTATTCTGTGGCTAGGTTTCTTGATTTCATGCTGGTGGATGGAAAATCCATGACTGAACAGGTTTATGAGTTTGAGATGTTGGTTCATTCTTTGGGTGAGTCCGGTATGGTCTTGCTTGAGAAGTTTCGGGTTATGTCCGTGATTGAAAAGCTCTCGAAGTCTTGGGAAGAGTTTGCTCTCTCCCTGAAAAGACAGAAAGAAGATATCATATGGACTAAATTGATGTTGAACATCTCTGTGCAGGAGAAGCACAAGTCCAAACAAGGACATGTGATGCCTGCTGAGCATGGGAGCTCGAAGGTGAATGTAGTGACTGTAGGACAGAAAAGAAAGATAGTCACTAAGAAGGCTACCACTAAACCTGACAAGAACAAGGCTAAGAAACCAAAGGCGAACAAACCATGTTGGTCTTGTGGACAAGTTGGTCATTAGAGCAAGGATTGTCCAAGTAAGAAAGTTAAGAAAGCTGGAGTGGTAGCTCAAGAAAATACTGTGCTTGAACTTGGAACCACGACTGGGCCTGTAGCTAACATGGTCATTGGTGAGGTTGTTGCCTCTGGAACCGATGACTGGTATATTACTCGCGACCCTGTACCACTTTCCACTTATCTGTCACATGAGTGGTTGATTGATACCGGAGCTAATGTGCACATTTGTGCTGATATTAGTTTATTTGTATCTTATCAATAGAGTCATGGAGTGACAATAACAATGGGAAATGCTAGTGCTACACGAGTGCTTGGAATAGGAAACGTGGACCTGAAGTTTGCTTATGGGCGGAATTCTATATCTCACTAGAGTGCATCATGTTCCCTCTATTCGTAGAAATATAATAAGTGGAAGTTATTTAGTTAAGAACGGCTTTGAACTTTCTTTGAAATGTAATAAAGTAGTTATTACACATACTGGTACATTTTTTGGCAAGGATTATTTGTCTGATGGTTTATTTTTAAAAATATTGAACCCGTTTTGGGTGGTTTTATTAATGATAGTGTTGCACCTTCTGTTAATTGTGTAGAATCATCTGACTTGTGGCACTTACGACTTGGTCATTTAAATTTTGGTGCTATAAAGAATATGATGAATTTAGAGTTGATTATAAAGCATGCTATTGATAAGAAATCTAAGTGTCAAGTGTGTGTAACTGCTAAATAAACAAGGAAACATTTTCATAATGTTGTTAGGGATTCAGACTTGTTAGATTTAGTTCACTCGGACATATGTGCATTCGGTGGTGTGTTGACTAAGGATCACTGTAGATATTTCATTACTTTTATAGATGATTGTAGTAGATACTGTTATGTTTATTTTCTTAAATAGAAGGATGAAGCACTAGATAAATTCATTATGTATAAAAATGAAGCTGAAACATAAACTGGCAAAGTACTTAAACATATGAGGTCTGATAGAGGTGGTGAGTACACGAGTATCTTGTTTAATGAATTTTGCGCAAGCAATGGTATAGTTTATGATGTTACTCCACCATACACACCTGAGTCTAATGGGGTGGCAGAGCAAAAGAACGGAACTTTTAAAGACATGATTAACCGTATGCTGATTAATTCTGGGTTGTCTAAGTACATCAGGGGAGAGGCTCTGAATACGGTTTGCCATATTCTGAATAGAGTCACACTGAAACATATGGACAAGACACCTTATAAATTATGGAGAAAGCATAAGACATGTTTAAGTTATCTTTGTGTGTGGGGGTGCCTTGCTAAGGTGCTTGTCCCTGAACACAAAAGAAAGAAACTAGGTCCGAAAACTGATGATTGTATCTTTCTGGGCCATCTTGAAAGCACTACTGCTATGAGGTTTTTAATTGTAAAATCTGACATAGATGGTATTGTGGCGAATACTGTAACGACCGAGAAATTACGCTTGTATTATATTATAATAAAGATAAAGTATGTGTATTATTATGTGATTAACTGTGTTGAGTCATTAAACCCTAATCGTTATTTGCTACGTGTTGTCTGTTTTGATCTGAACGTGTTTTGGATATTTATTGAGTATTTTATCGCAAGTTATATATTTTATATCGAAACCCGTACAGCTCAAACAGTGTTTTAAAAGCCCGTATTTCAAACAAAAACCTTGTCCCTATTTTACCAAAAACAACCTATACCATATCGCTATTTTGAACCCCCAGACGTTTTACAAATTTACCTTTTTCGCGAAAAACGACTTTTCCGGACCCCTTCGGGTACCAAAAACCCTACAAAAATCACATTTTTACTTTTATATGATCATGAAATTATCGTACATCATTTTTCTTTGCATTTTTGTAATATTCATAATTTTTGAGAATTTTTGACATTAATTTTGTATTTATTGGATATTTAAAAATTCATTATTAATACCCAAAAATTATAAAAATTGGGGCCAAATATTTTTATTAGATGTGTAATTAGACTCTTAATTTTATTTAGGGGTATTATTTTCATAAATATAAATATCAGATTTGTTATTAATTAATTAGTTAATTATAATTAAAAATCAGAATATTAAGAAATTGATTTTGGGGGTGAAGAACAATTGCAGAGCTTCAATCACAGATTTTATAGTGTTTCTGATATCCAAATCGATCATGCGAGTAACCAAAACAAAGCTCTTGATCTCTACTTTCTATTCATACCATCAATTTCATGTTTTGTTGCCTAGATTTTCAATTTGTATTTTAGGGTTCTTGAACTGAAATTGGGGGTTTTTGATTCTGGGGTTCTGGGTTGATTTTGATGCTTAGTATAGTTTCCTGTACTTGTTTACAATTGATTTGTGCTACTTAATTGATCGGAGTTATGTTCTAGATAGTAGTTCTTAGTTTCAAGTTTTTACAATTTTATTTTGATTCATTTTTGAAGTTACATGAATCTGAGGTTATTTTGGTTATTGGGGTTAGATTATACAAGTGTTAAGCTTTATTTTGGTATATTATTTGTAACTTTTGATGTACGAAATCGTTAGTTTAGTATTTGGCTGGAAAATTGCTTGGTTTGATCGGAGAAATCGTTCCTGGGGTTATTGGACGATGTTGTTGGTTTTGTTGTGTTCCTGAAGTTATTTGGAGTGAAAACCCACCAAGAATCGGTTCGAACGGTGTCTGTTTTGCCTGGGAATCAAGCTCGCCGGATTCTGCTACCCTTCGTCGGCGTTGCTACGTTCTTGGCCGGAGATGGAAGAGGAACAGAGGATAGACGACGATGTTTCAGCGTATGGGAAGCTGTAGCCGTAGGGAATGATTTTGCATCGAAAACGGAACGAAAGCGTGACTGGTTGCCGGTGTTTTTGGTTCGCCGGAAATAGCTCGCCGACGCCGGTTTCTGGGCAACACGGCGGCTGTTCTTCAGCGACCCGCCAACCCGGTTGTTGACCCGAAAAACAACCCGAGTTTGATCCTCCACAACCCAAGATCTATTCCCTATTTCTGTTTCTGGTTAATTAATTATTTAATTATATTTTGTAAAATCAAAATTAGTTTAGTAATTCTAAAAATCAATTAAAAATCAGTTTTAAATTCTAAAAAATATTATAATTAATTTCTAAATTATTTTATTAATTTAGGTATTCGAATTTAAGTATTTAATTAATTATTTAATTATTTATCTAATTATTTATTAGTTATCTAATTAGTTAATAATTAGGTAATTAATTAATAATTAGATGATTAATTAATAAATAAGTATTAAAAGTAATAGAATAATACGAATAATAATTCGTTAATTAGTTAAATATTCCGAGTAACTCGTACCTATTCGAGTCGTGATTCGTTAAGTTAGAATTATTAATCGAGTGATATTTATTCGAAGAGTGTTATAATAATTATACATATCGAATAATTAAATACCGATCGTCCCTTGATTAATAAATCGTATAGCTATAATAATAATGACAGTTCAATAGTTATTCGAGAATCGCGAGTAGCTCATATTTATACGAGTAGTTGCTCGTTGAGTTATGATTCGAGTAATAAGTACTGATTCGATAAATAACGTATCAGCTAATTGTATCGATTGATTATTTGTAAATAATCGATCTAATCAAGTAAGTAATAAAAATTTATAAATAATTATAATAAATTGTAATTAATCCTAATAATTAAGGATTAATTATTTTTAAAATACAACAATTATTAATTAATTATTTAAAAATATAATTAAGGAATATTTAATTATAATTAATTATTTATAATTAATTATTAAGTAATTAAATCTTGTTTAATTCATAATAATTAAACCGTTAGTCCGATTTGAGTAAAACGAAGACCCCTAGACTCAGAAAAATGAAATGAATCCAATAAAAATAATTGTAAGTCATAATTTCTTCCGGAAGAGAGTGGTCTTGTGTTAGTTAATGGTTTATGGACCCTAATAGGGGTAGAATCAAGTTAAATAAATCCCGAAAAATTATAATAAAATCAGATAGGGTTAGTTAATACATGTATGAGTCTAGTATCGATTCCAAAAATATTTATAAGTCCAAAAATTAATTATGTGTCTTATGTGCTATGTGTTTTACGTGGTTATGTGAACCTTATGTGTTATATAAATATATATGTATATATGCGAGTCAGATAGAAATGTATGGGTAGATTGATAGGGTTGCGGAGTATCAATTCGAGGTACGCGTATGTAGTAAGTTATCTAAACGACTATTTTTCTATGATTGGTTAAGTGTCAGCAAGGCAGATCAAGCTAGAGACCGAAGGCGGTGAGTTGAATCAGGTTAAGTACGCGCAAGGCAAGTTTTTCCCTATTCTAAATTCAGAATAGTGAATTATATCACATTTTTCCATATAAGTTACCTTTGATAATTTTTGTTCATATACACTGTTACACAATTATTGAATCTTGTTTCTATTTCATTTCGATTCTTGATTTCTCCCAATTTATTGAATCCTTTATTCATATTCCAATACTTTTACCCTTGTTACATATACTCGGATATATCTTGATGTTGGGATACATCAAAAGCATTCTGATTGTTCCGGATGCTAAACCTTGGACTGAAAGGTTATGATATAGGCTGGGTTTTACCCAGGCCTTTAATTAATAGGCCATAGTTGCCTGAGTACTCCTTATGTTGGTTGGGTCTATGCAGTTGGGTATAGATCCGCACTGTATCCTGACTGATCAGCAGGTTATAGTGCATATGTTGGTTCTTGTTTCCAGTCTTGTTCATTTAGCACTCGCCAGTGTTGGCAAATTATTATCCTATACAGATTCAGATGGTTGTTCAAAGCAACCGATTATCGGTTCATCTATTCTTCTCTCTTTATACTATATATATTGTTGCAGGCTTGTTGAGTAATTTTGGCTAATCCCCTTTTATTTTTATTTCTATTGTTTTACAGTTAAGGTAGAGAATGAAATCTATCAGGACCCGCGTAGTCAAGAAGCGAGTCAAGCAGCGGGACCCTCTTATACCAAGAGTGTTCATCCTTATCCCCGAAGAGAGCTTTGAGCTACCAGATCAGGTGTAACAGGATAAGTAGTATTATAGTTTGAATAAAAGTTGTGTGGTGAGAATGTAGATAGAATAAAGTTTTGTAACAAAGAGAGTTCTTGAGACAAACTATTTTATATGGGTTGTAATAAAGTTAATGTGTCGTTCTTGTTTTCAACTCTTAACCTTAAAAGATCCTGAGTAGTAGTAGTTTGGGGTAATTATCATATTTATATTCCTCTTGTGCAGGTTTAGTTTGTAGTTGTTATTAATAATGCCCCAAATCTATATCCCGGATTTGGAGGGTGTTATAAATATGATAGTTGAGTTTCGTGATGCAACTTCCTTTGAGGAAGTGTTCCCTATGAAGACTGGTATACCTTTGGGTAATTATAAGGATGATCCCACTCACACATCGAGTTCTATTCCTAATCATATGGAAAAGATCACAAATGTGGGGGCGGATCCTGGTAGTAGCTTTACTCCTAATGAAGTAGAGGAACCTAGAAGGAGTAAGCTTACAAAGGTAGTCAAGGATTTTGGAAGTGATTTTATCAATTATAATGTCGAGGATGAGCCTTTAACTTTCCGTTAAGCCATGGATTCTTCAGAGTCAAGGCTTAGAAAGGCGTTGTGAAGAGTGAAATTGACTCAATTATTTCTAATGGAACATGGGAGTTAGTTAATCTCCCTCCCGGGTGTTCTACTATTAGATGTAAATGGATCTTCAAGAGGAAGCTAAACCCTGATGGCTCAATAGATAAGTACAAGGTTGGGCTAGTTACTAAGAGCTTTAGGCAAAGGGAAGGCATTGACTATTTTGATACATACTCTCCTGTTGCCCGAATGACAACAATCAGAATGCTTATTGCATTGGCTTCTGTACATGGTCTTATCATCCATCAAATGGATGTAAAAATAACTTTTCTTCATTGTGACCTTGAAGAAGAGATTTATAAGGATCATACTGAGGGATTTGTTGCTTCTGGTAATGAGAGGAAAGTATGTAGACTAGTCAAGTCCATCTATGAACTTAAACAAGCACCAATAGACTGGCATAAAAAGTTTGATGAAACTGTTTTAGAATTCGAGTTTTTAGTTAATGAAAGTGATAAGTGTGTCTACTATAAGGTTAGAGGTAATGATTGTGTGATTGTGTGCTTATATGTAGATGATATTCTGTTATTTGGACCAATATTGATACTATTAATGAGACAAAGAGTTTCTTGAAGAGGCACTTTGAAATGAAAGATATGGGTGAGGCTAGTGTGATTCTTGGGATTAAGTTGACTCAGTCAACTGATGGAATAACATTATCACGGTCTCATAATATAGAGAAATCTATACTTGAGAAGTATGGTTATTCAAATTGTAGAATCGCTAGTACACCATATGATTCAAAAGTTGCCATAGTCAAGAATAGTTCAAGAGTTCCTGTGTCTCAGTTAAGGTATTCTCAGATTATTGGGAGTTTGCAATATCTTGCTAATGTGACTAGACCAGATATTTTTTATTCTGTGTCTAAGTTAGCTAGATATACAAGTTGTCCAAACAAGACTCATTAGGAGGCACTGGATAGAGTTCTTAGATATCTCAGGGGAACTATTTCCCTTGGCATGCATTACTGGAGATTTCCGGGGGTACTCGAGGGGTACAGTGATGCAAGTTGGATAGCTAAGAAATCCGGTTCCAATAGAGTGACTGGAAATGTGTTTACCCTTGCGGGTGGAGCAGTATCCTGGAAGTCTTCTAGACAGACTTTGATTACTCGATCTACTTTTGAGGCTGAGTTGTATGCACTTGATACCATGAGAACGGAGGCTGCATGGGTATATGGGCTTATGTCTATGTTACCTGTAGTAAGCAAGCCACTTTTTGCCATTTATGTTCATTGTGATAGCCGTACAACTATCGATAAGATCAGAAATGTGAAGTATAATGCTAAGATAAAGAGACACATCCAAGTTAGACTAAAGTCTATAAGGGGTCTTGTGTCTGATAGGATGATTGCTATAAAGTTCATTGGAACTCAAGATAACCTAGGTGATCCTTTGACTAAGAGACTTGAGCATGTTGTTGTCCTTAAGTCTAGGATGAGAATGGGGCTGGTAACCCATCATGATTCATCAACAGTGAGAACCTAATACACCTGAGAGGAGATCCCTTAAAAGTGTATTCAATGTGGTAATAACAAGCTGTGAGGGTAAATCGGTATTACCTTACTATATACTAAGATATTTATGTATCTGAGTCTATTCCCTGTAAACCTAAAATGGTACTGTTACTGTAAGTATAGCAAGATTTATTTGAACTCTGAATGGGCTCAAGTCATTTGACGAGATGATAGTAGTACATCTTTGAAGATGCTCAGCTAAGCGAATGTAATTGTGTGGTCGCAATTAGAAGAAAGGGTTATTCCTCGAAACATTCGATGAACAGGATCGAGACATGACCATTAATGTCTCAAAAATGTAGATTGGCACCATAGCCTTTGACTTATCGTCATCTATGGAGTATGGTTACACCTAATGGATAAAGATTCAAGGTGAAACATTCCATCTGTATTCCGTAGCCATCGAAGGAGAGGACTTAGGAGGGTTCAAACCCGGAAGGATATCGACTCTGAAAAACATGTCATGTATAAAATCTGGTATGCAATTCAATTATGGATTTGTGGGGGATTGTTAGAAGAAGAGCAACTTGAGATACCACATCGAGTAAAATAGAAGAAGAGCAACTTGAGATGCCTATATATTGAGAGGGATACTTGAGATAAAAAATAACATAAGTCTCAGTGCCTACTCGCAAACATATATGAGTTGCAAAGGTTTTTTATGAGCAAACTGAGGTGCTAGTCGCCGTTGATCGATGATGGTTATGTCGTCATACTGATTTGTTCCTATTTTATCCGGGAAGCGATATTGCTGCATCCAATCACAGCGTAAGTGGGGGGGCAATAATCTCTTCAAGTATAGTCAAGTCTTCTTGAAGGGTTTGGCGACTCAGCTGTTGTGTTCTTCTTCTTATCAGAATTTGGAAAGCGATAAGAGATACGTTTTCTTTATTTTCTTTGTCAATTACAGTCTCTGAGTATAGTTTGTTAGCCTTCATGTTTTGTTTCGTTATTTGGTTATTTGCCTTATTCTTATTCTTGTGATTATATATAACTGCACATTGTTGCTGTGTAGTTAGAATTATACCCAACATCTTCAACTTTCTTGTTGTTGTTCAATGCATCATAATCCAAGCCAATAGCTATGTTAACACATGACTTGTTCTTCTCATGGTACTGACTAACTAACTGAGATGCATTCCTGAATATCTTCAGTTTCACCTCATTCTTTTCAATCTTTTCTCTTAACACAGCTTCTATCTCACTAGCACACTTGAGCTTGTTCTTTAGATATTCATTTTTTTGCTTTACTGTCTCAAACTCCACGAGCAATATCTCAGATTTTTATTTTTCACTCTCAAGCTTCTCATTAGCTTTTGATAACCTATTGACCTCCTCGGTAGCTGCTACCATGCTAGTATGAATGTGAAACATTTCTATGCTCATCTTTTCAATAGTCTCCTTATATTGACTTTCATTTAAATTAACGGTGGTAAGAGTTGGTACCTTTGTTTTTGATGATGATGACTCTCCTTGCTCCAAGGCCATGAGTGCATAGTTTCCTACTTCCTCATCATCATCATTATCTGAATCACCCAAACTCTTTACTTCTATAATATAAGCTTTATCCTGTTGCTTTCTTAGAAGATCCTCATACTTTTCTTCCAGTTCAAGATAGGCCTTTTCCCTTTTCACCTTCTTTGGCTTCCTGTATTATATAGCAAAAGGGCCCAATTCATCACAATTGAAGCACCTGATCTTTGACCTATCAACAGATCCTATTTTGTAGCCATTTTTGTTGCCAGAATTGTATTATGACTTTGTCTTCCGGTTGTTGTCCTTGTTGAATATATGTCCCTTATTTTTGAAGAACTTTGCCTTTTTTACTCTAATGTTAGAGAATTTTCTTGCTAAGTAAGCCATGAACTGATCTAACTCACCCAGTTCATCCAAGGTATAGAATTCATCCTCTTCAAGTTCAAGAATAACTTGCTTCCGTGGTTCCTTGTTCTTTTGCTCATTACTTGAAGCAGCTGGAATCTAGATTTCTAGTTCATCATCAAATGACTGGTTGTTATTAACAACTAGTGCACTTGCTCTATCAACAATGTGTCGTTGACCAGCTCTTAAAGATTTTCTTTGGATTATTTCCAGTTCATAGGTCTTCAAAATGTCATACTAAACCTCCAGTTTCACTCTACTCAAGTCTCTTCCTTCTCTTATAGCTGAAATCTTCTGTTCTAGATGGTTAAGATTGGTGAGCAAAAACTTCAAGTTCACTTCCTCAGCTTCATAGTATTTGTCATGAAGGTGCAAGTAATAAATTAGCTTGTTGAATCTTTCAAAGACATCAATTATACTTTCTTTAGGTTTAGCCATGAAACCCTCATACTGAGACACCAGTATTCTCCTTTGGTTGGATCTAACTTCCTCTGTACCTTCACACAAAATCTCTATTTTCTCCCAGATCTATTGTACATGACATTGTCAAGTGACTCTATCAAAATTAATTTCAGATCACTATCAAGAGAAACTTTTTCCTTCTCAATGTCTGTGTATGTTGAAGGATCTTTAGGACCATAGTAAGCTGGGATGACCATGTCTCCTTCTGTAGACTCTTCAATCCATTTTATAGGAATAAAATGTTCATTCTACAGAATCTAGATATACAAGGGGTTGGCCATCCTTAGAAACAACGTCATCTTCTTTTTCCATAATCTATCGTTAGTCTTATCAAAGGATGATATCTTTATACTGCTAATCTTCTATGTATTCATTCTTCTAAAATCTTTAATCTGTTTGCTTTCAGATTTTGCTCTAATACCACATGTTAGGTAATGAATACAACACAGGGGGTGAATGTGTTTTGGATATTTTTAAGAATTTTTGAATGTTAGTTGCTTGGTTAACAAAGTAGATTAGAAATGTAGTAATATTATGTTAACCAAAATAAAATAGTGCACATAATATTTCAAAACTTACTTAATTTTGTATTAAAATTAAGCTACTATCTTGCTACAAATCCTGGGTTCTTTGTAAGTAAGTAAAGAACTCAGCTTCTTCCTTGAGAGAGTTACAAGAAAAACTAGATCTATTTGAAACAATTTAAAAGCAAAAGACCAATGTTTACTTTATAGATTAGTAAGCACAGGTTTACACATCATGCAATTGAGTGTACTAAACCCAACTTTAAGTTATCTCTAAAGCTTTCCATTTCTGGCTTAGTGTATCTTTGCAAATCATGTGAATATGTGACTTTTCTTTGTCAGTTAATCTTGGCCTTTGATCTTGCACTCTTCAAGCTGCTTTTGTAGACTTTTCAATCTAACTGATTTGATCATTTATTGATTGCTAATCTTGATTATTTAACTTGTCTGCATTCTATGTTAGGTCACACAACACTGTAGAAGGGGATTGAATACAATGTAGAATATATTCAAATCGATTTAAAATACAAGTAACAGAAAATAGATGTATTCGATATAATAAACTCTGTTACAATGGAACTATTCTCTCTCAGTGATGAACAAATATCATGAGAGCTGTTAGGTTACAATTGTATGATCTTCTCGATGATCGTAACTCTTATAGAGTAAACCTATGTATGTGCTTATATAGACACACAGTTACAAGATAACTTCTAGTTGATATGGAATATAATTCTGTGTCCTAAAATATATCAACCAAATGTCTTATATAATTCTTCTAGTCCTCTAACTCTTTCCATGCATATCTTCTTCTTGTATTAGTCTCGATCTTCTTTCTTGTAAATCAGCTTCCTTCCTAGACTGTTAGTCCTCCAGTACTTAAGTTCTGATATCCATCTTCTGATATTATCTTCTGATAATCTAAGTCCTGATATCCTTAAGTCCTGACTTCCAGTAAGTCCTGATTCCAGTAAGAACTGATATTTCCTGTTAGTTAAGATCTGAAAACTAAACATGAAATATATTAGACATGACATCTCAAATATATCCAACAATCTCCCTCAACTTGTAAATTATGCAAGAATGTACAAGTTAATAGATTTGATGATGTCAAAAACATTTAAGTTCAAATGCAATAAGAGTTTAATAAGACTATTAATTATAACTTACAAAACATCCAGTTTTACCAACATCACTGAATCAATCTGAATCCATAATGATTCTTAACAAAATCATTTATCAGATTATCTTCAGCTTTCTTCTGAACTTCAGCTAACTGTGCTTTGACCTGCATCAGTTCTTCTTCTTTACTATCACCAATTTGATAAATGGCTGTTCTGAGAGCTTGAATGGATGTTCTTTCAAGTCCATCACCAAGTCTGATAACCTTAGGATGTGAAGAGTTTTCATTATAACATAAGCATCTTCCTTTCAGAATAACTTCCTGAAAGGCATATGTCATAGCCTATTTGTTTATTCGAGGATTTAACTCAACTCAAATAAGAATGTAACAAGTAAATAGTGGTTCTATCATCAAAGAGATATCTCAAAGTAACATCTGTCAAAGGATTAAGAAACAATGTTCATCTACAGACTTGAGGAATTACTTCACGGGAAGAAGTTCAAGAAATTGATCAAGCCTCAGTGATATAAATCAAGATTGTGGATTTAATCAAGTGACAGAGATCTTGTCAGGGTATCAGATAATTACAGGGATTTAATTTGAAGAAAATCATGTTATCAAAGTCAAGACATGAAGAAACGTCACGGAAGTTAGTCACTCATGAACCAGACAATACATCGAGTGTCAACATTGAAGTGGTGGAATTGATTCATAATTTTCAGTAATTCTCAGAAGATTGTCAGAAGAGTGGTTGCTGTTCAAAAATAGTATTAATTCTCTATTGATTAATTAAATTATATAATTTAATTAAGAAAATAAATTATATCTGCAAAGATTAATTTATTGATTAATTGAATTAATTGGTTAATAAATTCTGAATTAATATTATGTTTTTTTCAGAATTGATTTTGAATTAATATTCAATATTAATTCAGCAAGACAATCATTTGAACTGGTATGACAATCAATTGTCATACCGAAAGTCTTTCCAGTTCATTTAATTGTCATACCGAAAGTCTTTGCAGTTCATTTCATTGTCATACCGAAAGTCTTTGCAGTTCATTTCATTGTCATACCGAAAGTCTTTCCAGTTCATTCAATAGTCATGCCGATTGTCTTGCTAGATCAACGGATTGTCTCACCGATTGTCTCGCCAGTACAATCCAATTCTATTGATTGAATTAAATGTCAACAGCAGCAGATCATTCAAGACAATCATCATTATTCAACAACACAAGAACAAAGAAAAGAATAGAGCAACAGACTTTTCATATTCAACTGCAATATTTCAGAACATTTATTTCTAGCATTTATAGTTAAATCTAAACCACTAGAAATCATTCTCTTGTTCTTGTGTAACTATCTAGCGGATCAAAATCCCTAGAACTTAATCTCAAATTGCTTTTAGCATTTGATCTTTTTATTGCAAAAATAGAAAAAGTTCATGTCGAATTTATTCTAGATTTGTAATAATTTATTTAAGATTAATCCATTGTAAACGATACCGTTGTTGTAACACCTTTCAAGTTTAATAATAGTTGTATTTAACTTGAATTTTGTTTCACTTTTTATTCCGTATTAAATTCGATTAAACGGTATAGTTTGTATTCAACCCCCCTTCTACAAACATATTGGGACCTAACAATTGGTATCAGAGCCTTCTGATAAAGAAAATTATATTATGTGGAAGAAGAAGATGCTTTTGTTCTTACAAGTTGCGAATCCCAAATATCTGGATGTGTTAAAGAAGGGTCCAAAAATTCTGATGGTTATTGGACCAGAGGTTATAGAAAATGATGTTGTAATTACCAAAGCTAGAACCTATGCAAAAGAGCCTGAAGATTTTTCTCCTGCTGAAAAAGAAGAAGCCTCATTGGATGCCAGCCTTCAATTAATTTTAGTTGATTCTCTTGATCCCTTGATGAACAGACATGTTATGAACTGTAAAAATTCCAAACACATATGAGAAACTATTGAGGTGATTAATGAAGGCATAGAGGAAGTTCGGGAGAACAAGTTAGAGATCCTAACCTCTGAGTATGAACATTTTAAATCCAATCCAGGAGAAGGAATTACTGAAGTGTTTGAGAGGTACAATGCATTGATCAACAACCTGAACATAAATGGAAAATATTATTTAATCGGGAAGGTCAACAAAAAGTTCCTTTTAACACTGCCAACTCATCTTGAACATAGAATCACTGCCATAAGAGAAGTGAGAGATCTGAGTGAGATTTCTTTGGAAAGGCTCTATGGTGTGTTAAAAACCTATGAGTTGGAGCAGATTCAGCAGAAGGAAGTCTACGGGAAAGGTAGAGTGGTCAGCACGTCTACTGCTTTAGTAGCTGAACAACATCAACAACAACACCAACAACAACAATCTCAACAGTCAGAGAGAATGGTACAGTCTTCCAAGGCTGAAGAAAATGTGATAGTAACAGAATTTGATCCTCCTACTACAAATCAATCCGGTGATGATTTTTACTCCTTGGAAGAACTTGAGCAATTGGAAGATGAGTCAATGGCCCTGATTGTCAAGAGATTCTCCAATGTCAGATTCAAGAGGAATCCCAAGTTCAAGTACAAGTCCAACTACAACAGATTCCAGAAAGGTGGATCTTCATCCTCTAACACCAGGAGTGGTGGATACAAAACAAGAATGGTTGATCGAAGCACCATTCAATGCTTTAACTGCAATGAGTTGGGACACTTTTCCACAGAATGCAGGAAGCCAAAGCAAGTAAGGAAGAACTCTTATGATTCTAATCAGAAGAGTAAATCTGAAAGGGCTTACCTGGCAAAGGGAAGAAGCTGGGATGATACTGACAGTGAAGATAAAGAATTTGGGAATCTTGCTCTTATGGCTATTGATGGAAACACTTCATCGTCAAGAAAAGAGGTAAAATTTACTGATGCTGAATTAGTTTATCATCTAGGAGGCTCCTTAGATTGTGCTCATTGTGATAATGAAATGTTAATTCAACAAATCAAAGACCTTGAGAAAGAGGTCAACGAATTAAGAATTGTGCACATTAATCAAGAAAAATTGCAAGAACAGGTATCTTTTCTAGAGAATAGAGTTGACTTTTATAGACAACTCAAAACTATTCTCAAAGACAAGATCATCGGTCTTGAGACTAAGGTTAAAGCTTACTTTAATTCTTGCTCGAAGGCTAAAGAGTTCTACAATAAGCAAGCTATTGATCAAACATCTGGAGTAGGTTATGATTACAATGTTGCTATTGGAGAATTAGGCATAAACTCCCCTCCTCATGTCTGTGCTAAAGGTAGGGAAGTACCACATGTGCTTAAGGGTGTTGATAAACCCCTCTATAAAGAATCAATTGCCGAACCATTTGATGAGACCTCCTTTATTATTCAAGAAGAAATACGTGCTGAAGATCTTGCTAATGAGAAGGTTGTTTCCAAGCCAAGTGTGTCGAAAGTTCCAGTCAAAGTTGTGAAAGCAACTAAGACTAACTCAGACACACATGAGTTGGATAACAAAAATGCCATGCCTACCATGTATAATTTGCATGTTGTTAATTCCTCTCATGAAGTATGTGGTGTTCCTAATTGCATGTCTTGTGTTTTTAATTTGATGTATGCTTATTTTAATGGCATGCATGTTTCTAGTATTAAGACTACTCCTCGTCAGCATATGAATAATAGGAAGCATAATAGGTCTAAGACTGCTAGTCCTTCTAAGGCTAGAAAGGAAACATTTGTGCCTAAGCCTAAACAGAAATTTGTGAAGCCTGTTTACAAGGTCAAATGTCCAGTCGTTGAGAAAGTTGAGAACATAAAAGTTAAGAATGTTATTTTGCTTGATAAAGGGCAATTCTACAAGTATGCCGGACCCAACCAAGTTTGGGTTCCGAAGAAGGTCTAATCCATTTATATTGCAGGGCATTAAACAGGTGGAACCGGTACTGTGGATTCTTGACAGCGGATCGTCAAGAAATATGACCGGAGATAGAGCCCTGCTATCAAATGTGCTTGAGAAAGTTGGCCCAGTGGTTACCTTTGGAGATAACAGCAAAGGTTTAACTGAGGGATATGGCTGTTTGCAAGCTGGAAATGTTATCATTGAAAATGTGTATATTGTGCAAGGACTTGAACATAATCTGCTTTGTATCAGTCAGTTCTGTGACAAGGGCTACTATGTTTTATTCGACAAGCTAAAATGTCAGATCCTGCACAAGAAAAGTGAAAAACCCTCCTTGATGGAATCCGGAAAGGAAATCTGTTCGTAGCTGACATGAACTCTGGAAGCAGTCCTGAAGTCAATTGTTTCTATGCAAAGGCATCGTCAAATGAGAGTTGGCTATGGCACAAGAGACTTTCCCATCTAAATTTCAAAGCAATGAACTCTCTTGTCAAGAGAGAATTGGTCAGAGGTGTGACGGCCTCAACCCCGGGGTTAGGAGTTGACATCATCAACAACAATAATAACAATTATAATTCAATCTAAAACATAACTACGGCCCCTTTACCAAGACCTTTTCCAGGTTTAAGTTTGATTTAGGTTACAACTAACACAAACCAACTTACAACAATCGCTTGACACGGCTAACCTAACACAGCAACTCAACAGACCACCCTTGGTCTAACACAACCATCTCAGAGGAGTCCGACACGAAGGGAACTGGAACTCTGCCCGACGATCACAGAAGAATCTCCTAGGAATCTGCAATACATATAAAATATTCTGCAAGGGTGAGCAATTGCTTGCTCAGCAGCACCATTATATGAATAACAAGTAAAACAGTTTATGATAAAACAATTATAGGAACATAGATTATAGCTCGCTTACAAAATATGTAAAACAATTCATAAACTAGATATCAAAACTAGCATGCTCTGTAAAACAATAACATCAATAGTGTGTTGTGTATAAATACCAGAGTTTAATTTTAGCATGCTATCTTCATTTCCAAATCCACTGTATAAATCATTTGTTCCATTACGAAACCGCATAACACAAATCAGATACTTAGCGGATATGTGAAGATAGTTGATCAGGCTATCAACACCAAACGGCACCAACTGCCATCTCATTTACCTGTTCCGGAACTCAGAGACTAGTTAGGTCTCTGACTTGCTGGACTAATCGGTTATACAGTGCGCACAACTAAATTAGCCTCTTACACCACCTCAATAGGCCCACTCTGGCCCCAACGTATCCCATATCTGATCATTTTATCCAGTTTTCAAAAATCACTTTAACCTATCTCTTTTTCAAAATCAATTATGTCATAGCACACTATTCAAATCCTCTTTTCATTTAAATCATGTTTAGAGATAGTTGTTTTCAGAAGTTACTTTTCCCCAAAACATAATTTAAAACAACATTTCAAATACAGGGGACACGTAACTTAAAACATTTCTGTTCCATTATGAAAGTAAAACATTTAGCTATCCATATGCACTGCACCATAAAAGAATGGTCAGAGATACTTGCCTTGCAGAGCTTTACAACTATCACTGACTGATTTTGATAGACTTGAACATTCGGGCTCTCATGGAAAAATGACTATCTCACTAGAACACATCTTTGCTTCGCAGCAATCTATCTCAAGATAGGATTCAAGACTCTCAGGGTTCTTCGCTTGGAAATCTCGAGACACTTGTCGACTGACAACTAGATTATCTTAGTTTGATATCAATTCTTGAGTTCTTCGACTAGAACCTACAGAGCCGAAATACTCTACGTTAGACGACTAGGTATGCTTGACATATCCTCAATAACACATCTACCCACTCGATATCAAATCCTGACTCATACCTATATATTATTATAATACACGCATCAATTTAAGGTTCACGTTCTCAAAATCGGTTTGGTGTTCATTTTCAGAAAATACGCTTACTCGTCCTTTTACGAAATTAGGGTCATTGGGTTTTAACAAAACATTCACCGCAACATGCAATCACGTTTCGCACAGAATATATATATATATACTTATTTATGCTCGTTCGATGTTCCGATAATCACAGGGTATGTCCCGAATTTTCGAATTTAATTTCCAAAAATTCGGGCAGCACTTCCTCTGTTTATCGGCCTACCCGTCGAACAGTTCGACGTCAATTCACAACCAATCACACAATCCAACAACCACCATCATAATTTAATTAACGATACAACTTTTTAAATAATTAAATATTCGTATTTTATATTTATTTATTTTAAAATATTAGGACTCAGAATTATATCATCACCGTCCACCGTCCACCGTCCGCTCGTCGAAATTCATCGCGGACGGTGGTAAAATCCGCGGGTACCCGATTAATTCGGGTTTCCGACGCGAACTCCACCGATTAATAAAAATTTATGCACGAGAAAATTTTATTTCACGAAATCCAATCAAACAAATTTCCTGTAGATAATACTTAAGTTAATTAACAAAAAAAAAGAAAACAACATCACACGCGCCTCCCTACGCGCACAACATAGACACAATCGGAACAGCAAAACGCAACCAGAAATCGGACAGGGGAAAAACGCAGGCGGCAATCAGAACAAGACCAGCACAACACAACCACACGCATACACATGAAACACATATATATACATATGTAACAATAACAGAGCACGAACAGAGAAGCCAAAGCCAGCCGGAAACTCCGACGACGGCTTACCGGAGCACGAAGCGAGCACCACCAGGACACAGGGGGTGAAAAGATTGAGGAATCGAGAGAGAGATGAGATCGAGATCGAGAGAGAGCAGAGATGAGAGAGGTCGGAGAGGTTGATGTTATTTTTGTTTTCAATAACAAAAAAAATGCAGTTGAATTGCCACAACAGGGAAGCAAAACACGTGTCCCCTTAAACAATAACAAATTGACACGTATATAATAGGATAATCACGAAAGTTCTGGCCCCGATTTTCTCCGATATTTGATTGTTTTAACGAATAATTTGTGGGCGATAAAATTCCGAAAATTTACCACACGAGTTTTAAAATTTCATAAATATCCCAGAGTTAATAAGGCATGAATTTCGTAAATTTTTGGATAATTTTGAAACGCAACTTATACCCGCATTTTACAATTAACGATTCAACGCGCGGGTGAAAATAATCCCGAAAATTCCCAAAATAATTTTAAAATTCCAGGAATATTCCAAACCTAAATAAATATGAGTTTCATAATTTTTTTGAAGGATTCGGGAATTAAGTACAGATTTTATAAATATATGAAATCAGAAAATCATACAGGGTTAAATAATTTATGAAATATTGATTTCTAAATTTTATAAAATCCCAAAAATAAATATTGAGATTATAAAGCCATAAGAACAATTTTAGAGACATTTCAAATATTTATGCAAATAAATTTGCACTAAATTCACTTTTAAAAGTGAAAACGATTCAATACAACTCAATAGTTAATTACGTAAATAACCCGGTACACCCTAATTCACACAGAGATCATAATAAATCAACACATAGCGATCGAAACCAATACACATATTTCATTTAACTATTTATTTAATAATTACACTTTTAAATAATATAAGAGTATACGAGTCGTTATATCCTTGCCCCCTTAAAAAGATTCTGTCCTCAGAATCTGATCTAACTAAATAAGTGAGGATATTTGTCTAGCATATCTGACTCTAGCTTCCAGGTAGACTCTTCTACTCAGAAATTTATTCAAAGCATACTCACTATGGATATAAACTCATTCTTAAGGACTCCCTCTTAACGATCTAGGATTTGGATCGATTATTCAGCGTAGAACAAATTTGGATGAGAGCCCATTGGCTCCTAATCAACGACTTGGTTCGAATCAGATATATCACCTTAATATTGATACGCAGAATACATTATATACATATACTGCAACTGCAGCGACAACATCAACTCATGGGCAACTTTACTTATATTTATCAATACCTCGAACGATTCAACATATTTAGGACTCTACTTGCCCCTTCTATTCTAGCTTAACCAATCTCTTTCAAGGTGCAACTCTTGCCTGTACCACGATCCTAAGTCTATATATTCATATTTTTTTGATGTAAATCCGCTTTCTTTCTTTGTCTATCCCGAGCTGTTTCAACTCTTTTCTGAATCAGCACCACTACACTCTTGATCTACTAAATTAATTCAGGACTTAACCATATCTCTACTCCCACTTCCTCTCAATAAAGGGAGGACTCACGCTTATGTCCACACAACACTTTGCAAAGTAGTATTCTCTTACTAACAGGGTAACTATTATCATAGAACTCAATCCACATATCTTATATTGTCTGAATCATCTTCTCACTTTGACCCTCTGTCTAAAGGTGATAGGTAATACTGATTTCCAATTTAATTTCCAACATCCGATCACTTCTTACCCATTTCCATCAGTTAAGGCTGGGAAAATAATCTTATATACTAACTTCTCATTACCTTCAGATACTCAACTTCAATTTCCACAGTTTCCAATTCCTTTACTGATTTCTTGGCAATCTTAACCACATTTAATTATTTTCCTCTGCACGAGGCATAAACTACTACACTGACTTTACTTAGATGGTGGTTAGCGAAATACTCCAAGTCTTTTGTTATCTTCAACCAGAAATTCATATTTTTAAAACTTAGCGTATAATGGTTTCCCTTCTAATCTTCGTAGGGAAATCCTTGGGTGTTCTACACAGACCTTCTTAATCCTTAGATAGCTGAGGATGTTATCAATAAATACAATTTACTTATCCAAGTACTCCTTATACATTATGTTCCTTGATTACTTATAGATAACTACTGCACTTATTACTCCACATAATACCACCAGAGATTACAATGCTCATAACTCATTCTGATCGCAATCTTTGACATGCCCTCATGCTGTATCTTAAGTCAATCCCATAGAAATCACACACTCCTTGAATTAGGTCACATAAGTAACCAATTATTTATAGAGGTTACCTATTCTTATTTATCATTTTGTTAAACTCCCGATAATCAGTATACAATCTCCTACTCTCATTCCTCATTCCAGCAACTTCACTGGTACATCTCAAGGGTCTCTATCTAGTATACTTACTTCCCTTCCAATCACTTCCACAATCATCACACTAGTTATTTCGTTCCACTGACCTCTAGAGACTCCAGGGCATTTATTTATTACTCCAACTTTCTCTTCTTCGTATCCTTACACATGGTGGATCTACCTTATATCCTTAGCTTATTACTCCTTTCCCAGCATGATTAGAAGAACTTCTTATGTTGCTCCTTACTGCAGGACAACCAACTCAATCCTAAAATCGCATTGAACTCTTCTAGCTCGAAGGGTGTCAGATCAACTGCAACTACGTCCAACTTGTAAACGCTTGATTTCTTGGTTTTTTTGAAAATTCTATCTCTAATTATGCTGGATGTTGGTCTTTGGGATGTAATATCTTGAATATCCGTTCTACAACTCCTTGCAATATGCCCACTCTTTCCGTAATTGTAATACATAACTCCTGGATTTTATGGATTACATTCCAATGCATAATGACCCTTATATCCATGCTTGAAACATTGCACATTCTTTTTGCACACACCGCTGCGTCTCCTGTCACAGGACTTGCAGTCCACTGCTCACTTGACTGACTGGGCTGAAGTGGAAGCAACTGAAGTAGCACCAAATCTATCCTGAAATAAACTCTATCTTCAGAATCTCTTACTCCTACTCCGGCCAAACCAATTCTCAAATCCCTAAGTGGATTCTCCTTGGTTTGCTTTATCCTTAACACCTTCCGACTTCCTTTTCTTATCACTTTCGTCCCTAACAGTCAACTTCTGCTCATTTTCCATTATCAGGGCGGCCTGAACCATAGAGGGGTATATCTTGGGTAGCAATGCCACAACTCCTCCGTGAATTTCAGGCTTCACCATTGTTGGAACCTTCTTACTTTCTGAATCTCCCCACTTACATACTCAGGAACTAATCGGGCCAATTCTGTAAACTTGGTCTCATACTCCAACCCACTTCTTCTTTCATCTTGTTTCAGTTCTAGAAACTCGACTTCCAACTGATTCCTTAAATCATCGGGAAATACTCCTCCATAACAATTCTGTAAATTTTGTCCAAGAAACAGGGTCTTCTCCTTCCAATGCTTAAGTGGATGCCCACCAATAATTTGCTTCATTCTTAAGAAATAGTTTACATAATCGATCTTAAGATTTCCACTTACCTGCACGAGATTGAAAACTTCCTCCATTTCTTTTAACCATGCTCCAGCAGCTACTGGATTCGGTTCACCTTAAAACTTAGAAGGTTTAACATTCTGGAAAGATTCAAAATAAACATTTGGGTTCGCTCCTTGCTGTTGGTGCTGCAACAGTAGCTACCGCTGTTGAACCTGCTAGATTAACTGTAACTGTTGTTGCTACTGCCGGTGCAACAAATCTAGAATTTCATTTATAGTTGGATCCTCCACAACACTACTACTTTCTTTAGACTGGGTAGCTTTCTTGGGTGACATTTTCCTGAAATATATAAAGGAGTTTATTCAAAACATAACAAAATGTTTGACATAAGGTATCACTGTTTAAACGGTGCACCTATATCAGAAAATGCTACCCAATCACAGTACCCAAGTCCTTAATATCAGGGTCCACTTATAAAAGAAATCTAGATTAACAGCACTAGCAATCACGGCAACAATGACAGTAGCAGATTCAACCACAGTTCAGGAAAACTAGAATACTGAACACCATAGCATAGATCCTTAATACCACAACAACTGACCACTTGCCGTCACTACTCTATACCACATTAACACCAATCTGGTAATTAATGAAACTTGGCCGGCTACGACAGCCACCAATTATACAGAGCCAGGTAGTAATTCAAGTCAAGCTTAAGGAATGTTGGACTCCTCTAGGCACCATGGTCCAAATTTCAACCAACCATTCTTTCAGGGATGATTTCTTGTCCCCTACCATTAACCTATCTTTCACAGGGTTAACTTTTCTAAAACCGCAACCTTCAACATCGAATCATGAATCCTCTCTACTATTATCATTTTTGAGATAGCTAGCAATCTGATGTAAATCTTCTATTTCCTCCAGACAGTCAACTCTCATTTACTTTCAATGACCAGGTCTCTCTAATTACAAAAGCTACTAATGATTCACTGCCTCGGGTCTTCAAATGAAATTTTAAAGTCAAAGAATCGGTGATACGGGGAGGACAAAAGAAGAAAACATAGGTATGACTGAGAGAAACCACACAAGTAAATAAGATGGCCAGTCTTAGTACCATACGGTCACAACACATAATTCGGTGGCTTCCCACCAGACCCTTTTGTCACATAGACAAATGGTCAATTCATATGCATTGTTTGCCCCAATCGGTCGAAAAAGTCACCGAGGAAAGAAACAATATTCAGATAAGAAATTCATAAATAGAAAGGAAATAATCTGATTTGTAAGGAGATCAACAGAACCCTAAGTAGCTTACCTCGGGTTCACAACTTTCTCACAATAAAGATAAACAACTTATGGAATAAGAAACAAATACTCTGGAGATAAAAATACCTTTCAAGGAAGGAAATAAAAGAGTTCAAAGATATCACCTCCCGCTCAAATCCACATTCACTACCAAACTTAGTCGTCATAACAGCCCCTGACTATTATCACGCTATCCGAACTCACCAAGGTCACACAATCAGTCCAATAACATTCCTTGACACAGAAAAAGGCGATATCTAGAAATAACGTTGGCGTCTTTTCAACTGACACAACAAAAGTCCGATCAATGCTGACTCTTCGCAATCAGACTCATTTTCTCGAGGGAAAACTAGAAATCTCTTTCGAACGTTACTAATAATACATATACAAAAGAGATGTACTCTGGATTAGGGCAGTTCCAGTCAATCCTCAACAAACGTCAGGGTTACCTTAGAAACCCTTGACTAAACTCATAGACTCGCTCCTCTGATTGACTTGCTGACTCACATCTATGTGTAACCCATTCTACACTCTTTTAACTCCACTTTTAACCTAAATCAGGGACTCAAACCTGTAGCTCTGATACCAACTGTGACGGCCTCAACCCGGGGTCAGGAGTTGACGTCATCAACAACAATAATAACAATTATAATTCAATCTAAAACATAACTATGACCCCTTTACCAAGACCTTTTCCAGGTTTAAGTATGATTTAGGTTACAACTAACACAAACCAACTTACAACAATAGCTTGACGCAGCTAACCTAACATAGCAACTCAACAGACCACCCTTGGTCTAACACAACCATCTCAGAGGAGTCTGACACGAAGGGAACTGGAACTCTGCCCGAAGATCACACAAGAATCTCCTAGGCATCTGCAATACATATAAAATATTATGCAAGGGTGAGCAATTGCTTGCTCAGCAGCACCATTATATGAATAACAAGTAAAACAGTTAATGATAAAGCAATGATAGGAACATAGATTATAGCTCGCTTACAAAATATGTAAAACAATTTATAAACTGGATATCAAAACTAGCATGCTCTGTAAAACAATAACATCAATAGTGTGCTGTGTATAAATACCAGAGTTTAATTTTAGTATGTTATCTTCATTTCCAAATCCACTCTATAAATCATTTGTTCCATTACGGAACCGCATAACCCAAATCAGATACTTAGTGGATATGTGAAGATAGTTGATCAGGCTATCAACACCAGACGGCTCCAACTGCCATCTCATTTACTTGTTTCGGAACTCAGAGACTAGCTAGGTCTCTAACCTGCTGGACTAATCGGTTATACAGTGCGCACAACCGAATTAGCCTCTTACGCCACCTCAATAGGCCCACTCTGGCCCCAACGTATCCCATATCTGATCATTTTATCCAGTTTTCAAAAATCACTTTTACCTATCTCTTTTTCAAAATCAATTCTGTCACAGCACACTATTCAAATCCTCTTTTCATTTAAATCACGTTTAGAGATAGGTGTTTTCAGAAGTTACTTTTCCCCAAAACATAATTTAAAACAACATTTCAAATACGGGGGATACGTAACTTAAAATATTTATGTTCCATTACAAAAGTAAAACATTTAGCTATCCATATGCACTGCACCATAAAAGAATGGTCAGAGGTACTTGCCTTGCAGAGCTTTACAACTATCACTGACTGATTTTGATAGACTTGAACATTCGGGCTCTCATGGAAAAATGACTGTCTCACTAGAAGACATCTTTGCTTCGCAGCAATCTATCTCAAGATAGGATTCAAGACTCTCAGGGTTCTTCGCTTGGAAATCTCGAGACACTTGTCGACTGACCACTAGATTATCTTAGTTCGATATCAATTCTTGAGTTCTTCGACTAGAACCTACAGAGCCGAAATACTCTATGTTAGACGTCTATGTATGCTTGACATATCCTCAATAACATATCTATCCACTCGATATCAAATCCTGACTCGTACTTATATATTATTATAATACACGCATCAATTTAGGGTTCACGTTCTCAAAATCGGTTTGGTGTTCATTTTCAGAAAATATGCTTACTCGTCCTTTTACGAAATTAGGGTCATTGGGTTTTTACAAAACATTCACCGCAACATGCAATCACGTTTCACACAGAATATATATATATATACTTATTTATGCTCGTTCGACGTTCCGATAATCATAGGGTATGTCCCGAATTTTCGAATTTAATTTCCAAAAATTCGGGCAGCACTTCCTCTGTTTATCGGCCTACCCGTCAAACAGCTCGACATCAATTCACAACCAATCACACAATCCAACAACCACCATCACAATTCAATTAACGATACAACTTTTTAAATAATTAAATATTCGTACTTTGTATTTATTTATTTTAAAATATTAGGACTCAGAATTATATCATCACCGTCCACCGTCCGCTCGTCGAAATTCATCGCGGACGGCGATAAAATCCGCGGGTACCCGATTAATTCGGGTTTCCGACGCGAACTCCACCGATTAATAAAATGTTTTGCACGAGAATATTTTATTTCATGAAATTCAATCAAACAAATTTCCTGCAGATAATACTTAAGTTAATTAACAAAAAAAAGAAAACAACATCACACGCGCCTCCCTACGCGCACAACACAGACATAATCGGAATAGCAAAACGCAACCGGAAATCGGACAGGGAAAAAACGCAGGCGGCAATCAGAACAAGACCAGCACAACACAACCACACGCATACACATGTAAACACATATATATACATATGTAACAGTAACAGAGCACGGACAGAGAAGCCAAAGCCGGCCGGAAACTCCGACGGCGGCTTACCGGAGCACGAAGCGAGCACCACCAGGACACAGGGGGTGAAAAGATTGAGGAATCGAGAGAGAGACGAGATCGAGATCGAGAGAGAGCAGAGATGAGAGATTGGATGAGAGAGGTCGGAGAGGTTGATGTAAGACGAGATCGAGAGAGAGACGAGATCGAGAACGAATAATTTGTGGGCGATAAAATTCCGAAAATTTACCACACGAGTTTTAAAATTTTATAAATATCCCGGAGTTAATAAGGCATGAATTTCGTAAATTTTTAGATAATTTTGAAACGCAACTTATACCCGCATTTTACAATTAACGATTCAACGCGCGGGTGAAAATAATCCCGAAAATTCCCAAAATAATTTTAAAATTCCCGGAATATTCCAAACCTAAATAAATATGAGTTTCATAATTTTTTTGAAGGATTCGGGAATTAAGTACAGATTTTACAAATAAATGAAATCAGAAAATCATACAGGGTTAAATAATTGATGAAATATTGATTTCTAAATTTTATAAAATCCCAAAAATAAATATTGAGATTATAAAGCCATAAGAACAATTTTAGAGACATTTCAAATATTTATGCAAATAAATTTGCACTAAATTCACTTTTAAAAGTGAAAACGATTCAATATAACTCAATAGTTAATTACGTAAATAACCCGGTACACCCTAATTCACACAGAGATCATAATAATTCAACACATAGCGATCGAAACCAATACACATATTTCATTTTACTATTTATTTAATAATTACACTTTTAAATAATATAAGAGTATACGAGTCGTTATAAAAGGTCTGCCTCAACTGGAATTCTCCCCAGAAGGACTGTGTGAGGCATACCAAAAAGGAAAGTCAAAGAAAGCAAGTAACAAAGGCATTGACACATCCTCCATAACTGGTATTCTTACAATTGTTGCACATGGATTTGTTTGGAGCAGTTAATGTTCTTTCAATGTCAAAGAAGTGTTACTGTCTTGTGATAGTTGATGACTATTCCAAGTATACTGGGTTTTATTCCTTCACTCTAAGGATGAAACACCACAAGTTGTGATTGATCATATCAAGTTGATCGAGTTAGATTTTAATATCCCTGTTAGAGTAATAAGGTCAGATAATGGAACAGAATTCAAGAACTCACTTCTCAATGCATTTTATACAGACAAAGGGATTACCAGACAATATTCAGCTGCTAGAACCCCTCAGCAGAATGGAGTGGTAGAAATGAAGAATAGTACATTGATTGAAGCTGCAAGAACTATGTTAAGTGAATCAGGTCTTCCAATATACTTTTGGACTGAAGCTGTCAATACTGCATGTTATACTCAAAATCGAACTCTAATCAACAAGGACCTCGTGAAGACTTCTTATGAGATTATGAATGAACAGAAACCTTCTATCAAATACTTTCATGTATTTGGTGCCAGATGCTTCGTGCTCAAGGATGGAGATGATCGTCGTGGTAAATTCGAGGCAAAGGTATATGAGGGTATTTTTGTTGGTTATGGAAGAAGATCATACAGGGTGTATATCATTGATCAACAAAAAGTAACTGAAAGTGTCAATGTTACATTTGTTGACACTAAACTCCCTAGTATCCAAACTGAAGATCCTTCTGAGAAACTGAAGTTTGATGATATGTCAGATTCAGAATCAGAAAATGATCAAGAACCTGAGGTTGCTGCTGGTGAAGAACCTGTTAATCATGATGATACTCAAGGTAATGGTGATGGAAACATAGGCAACAATAGAGATACCACTGCTACTGATGGAGAATCATCAAGTCAACCTGGCAACAACTCAGGGGGAGATGCTGAAGGATTAACTAGTAGGAAACAACATCCCAATGTATTTCAAGGCGAATCATCAAGATCAAATCTTCCAAGACAGACTGTCTGGAATAATGCTCATCCTTTTGAGTTGATTATTGGTGATCCAGATGTTGGAGTCAGAACTAGACGTGCTACTCAAAATGAATGTCTATTCTCAGGATTTCTTTCTGAGATGGAACCTAAGAAGATTGAGGAAGCACTGACTGATCCAGATTGGGTGATTGCTATGCAAGATGAACTCAATCAGTTTGAACATCAACAAGTCTGCAAACTGGTACCTAGACCTACACACAAGAAAGCTGTTGGTACTCGGTAGGTATTCAGGAATAATCTAGATGAAGATGGTGTGGTTACAAGAAACAAAGCAAGACTGGTAGCTAAAGGGTATTCTTAAGATGAAGGCATTGATTATGATGAAACATATGCTCCTGTGGCTAGACTTGAGGCCATCAGGATATTTCTGGCATTCGCAGCATTCTGGAACTTTAAAGTTTATCAAATGGATGTCAAGAGTGCCTTTCTGAATGGAAGGTTGGATGAAGAGGTATATGTAGAGCAACCTCCTGGTTTTGAAGATCCATATCATTTGGATTTTATCTACTTTCTTTTCAAGGCTATCTATGGTCTCAAACAGTCTCCGAGAAAATGGTATGACACTCTTTCTGAATTTTTAATTGAAAATGGCTTTACTAGAGGTGTCATAGACAAAACTCTCTTTTCTAAAATGTATAAGAATGGTACTTTATTAGTCCAAGTCTATGTGGATGATATAATATTTGGGTCTACTAATGATAGTCTCTGTAAGAGATTTGATAAGTTAATGCACAACAAATTTGAAATGAGCATGATGGGAGAGCTGAAGTTCTTTCTCGGAGTACAAGTAAATCAAAGGTTAGAAGGAATATTTATTTATCAATCCAAGTATCTCAAGGAACTCCTTAAAAAGTACAATCTAGAGGATTCTGCATCAGCAAGGACTCCGTCATCTACAGCTGTTAAGCTTGGACCATGTGAAAACTCCATTAAGGTAAATGTCACAAGCTACAGAGGTATGATTGGCTCATTACTCTATCTTACCGCAAGTAGACCAGATATTATGTATGTTACATGCTTATGTACAAGGTTCCAAGCGGATCCTAGAGATATTCATCTCGTTGCTGTTAAACGAATCTTGAGATATCTTAAGGGAACACCAAATCTAGGTATTTGGTACCCTAAAGAATCTGGTTTTAACCTTGTTGGATATACAGATTCAGATTACGCAGGAAGTGTTGTTGATAGGAAAAGCACCTCAGGGAGTTGTCAATTCCTAGGTAGCAGGCTAGTCTCATGGTACAGCAAGAAACATCAAACAATTTCCAACTCAACGGTCGAGGCTGAATATATTGCTGCTGGAAGCTGCTGAGCTCAGATCTTGTGGATTAGGAACCAGCTACGGGACTATGGCTCTGTATTGAACAAAAATCCTATTTTATGTGGCAATACAAGTGTAATAGCCATCACTAACAACCCTGTGTAGCACACAAGGACCAAGCACATTGACATCAGGTATCATTTTATTAGAGAGCACGTCATGAATGGTACTGTTGAACTATTTTTTGTTCCAACAGAAGAACAAATAGCAGATATTTTCACTAAACCACTTGATGAATCCATATTTACCAGATTAGTTGGTAAATTGGGTATGTTGAATAGTTTTAGTGATTAAACTAGTTAATATCTGAGATCTGTTCTTGAATGAATTTACAAATGAATTTTTCATGAATGAAAAATTCATTTGCAAATTTATTTTATCATGTTTACCATATTCCTTGCTTAATTCTATATAATTTTTATTATCATATCTTTTTTATTTATTCAACTTGTTAATTTTAATATCTCAGAATATTTTATTTTCTCTAAAAATATTTTTCTATGAATTTTATTTGCTAAAATTCAAAAGAAATCTATTTTTGGACTGAAAATATAATTATCTCTGAAATATTTTAATTTTGTAAATATTTTCTGCCATTTATATTAGTCTTTATTTCAGTTTTCTGTAATTGTTAATATTTTTTGTATTTTGTGTTTTTATGTTTTTTTTGTAACTGCAATGACAATCGGCAAGACTATTACAATTTTCTTGCTGAAAGTCATTCCAGTTTAACAGTGTTTATTTTAATTATTCAGTATAGTTTTATACTGGCATGACAATCGGTATGACAATCAATTGTCATGCCAGTTATAAAACTTATATTATATATTTCTATATTTATTTTTGTACTAGAATGACAATCGGTATGACAATCCGATTGTCTTTCTGGTTTATTCATTTTATATTCCTAGTTTTGTCTAGTATAACTATCGGTATGACAATCGGTAAGACAATCCCGAATTGTCATACCGATTATACTACTTAATCGTTTTTTTTGTTTTGTCTTGTTATGTTATATCTCTCTTTCTTTTACTTTTTTTCCTCCTCCCAAACCGCTGTCTCTCTCTCTCTCTCTTCTGTTCAAACAATCAAATCGCCATCGCTCTTCCTTGCTCGAGTTTTTACTCAGCATCACTAAAACTTCACTCCTGTTATACATACATACGTGTGTATACATAGAGAAGTGCTGCCCAATTTTTTTTTAAAATCAAATCTTTCATTTCATTGACTGTGTGTTCTTCAGTTTTTCTTAAAAAATAATATCCCAATTCGCTTTTGAGCTTAAAAAACTGGTATTGTGTTGTGTGTTTGAGTAATCTGTTTACATATCTAATTTTGCTGGTTAAAATCCGTCAAGACACATTTTGTTTCTAAATTTTTTGGATATAATTGAATTAATTCGAATTATTAATTATTTTTTAATTCGAATTTTCTTAATTTAATTCTTAAAATTCTGACAGTGTGTGTCTTTTTTTATTTGTTTTTAAAATGGCTCTCCCTTTCCATATTGTCTCGCATAATCATGTTGGTTATTTTAATCCGGAAAATTGTATTGTTGAAAAATTTAAGCCGTGGATTAGATTTTTAAATGATCATTCGATTGTTAGCTCTTCTATTAAATTAAATGTTCTATTGAATATCGACTTGCTTAGACTGATTTGCACAACTTCTACTGTGGTCGCTGATTCTAACTCTTTTTCATTCACCGTGGAAAACACACAGTATGTATTGATGAAACAGTCATCAATAGAGCTTTAAATTTTCCAATGGACAATTTCTGTAATTTATATTATGATAATGAGATTTCAAACTTTTTCCATGCCATTCACTATCAGGGGTGATTAATTTGACTAAGCTGTCTAAATCCAATTTGGTTTCTGAATGGGATATTTTCTTCGATACACTTTCCAAAGTATTTGCAAACTGTTCTAAATCCAAATTTCACAACATCACTTCTACTCTGCAGTATATTGGTCTTGCGGTTGTTTTCAATCAAAGGATCAATTTTGGAAAATTACTTTTACCCATTCTTCTGAGACGTCTCACTGCAGCTTTGCGTGATCATTCTACCAATCGTAGGGTTTCTTGCTACTACGCTCGATTTCTCATGCTTATAGCAGAACATCTTCCCACACCTGAGCATAAGGCTCTTTTTGCAAACTCATCAGTAGCTGAACCCCCTCCGGTAAGCAAAAAGATCTACACACGCCAAGACACAACCTTTAAATTCATGCAAGTTCCAGTACTTGTATCTGATTTCATGGCCACCTTCATTCCTTTACCAATTTTTAATCTTCCCGGTCATGAACAACAAACTCAACCTCCAGTGGTTCAAGCCACCCAGGCACAAACATCAGATGTTCTTCCACTGTAGGTAATAATTCCTCACTCTCAACCTATTCCTACTTCTGATGTAAGACCCTCAGTGGTTGATAGGGCTGACCATGAAGTTGTAGAACCACAACTTCAATCCCAGGTCATAGAGCCAAACACAGAGTCACAACCTATCTCAAACTCTCCCCCACTGTCAAAAATGTTACCGAGAAGGTTAGTAGGAAGTAGTGTGTTTTTAGAAGTGAATGAACCCTCAGCTCTGCCTCCTCCCAAGAAGAGAAGAACATTTACTAAGGCATCTGAAAGCCCATCCTTGTCCTCCCAACAGGATATGGACTTTGAAATGGCCACTGAACAGTTACTAGAGACATTCTCTCAACAGGATGAATCTATTGAAATTTGCCATAGGGCCATGGCATCTTGTACTGAGTCAAGCACACTTCCATTACTCACAATGGAAGCATACATACCAATAGATGACACTCAAGACACAGAGAGAGGAATGCACATTGAGTCGGTTACAGTGCCTGTCATAGTTACGGCAAAAGAGCAATCACATGCTTCAGAGGGAAAATCTGACTCTCGGCCACCTCTAATAGAGTCATTTTCTCCCCTCCCAGATCCAACACCTCTGGCTCCCTCACGGGATTCTCCACTCGCAGATTTATCTGGAGAAAGTGGAGGGGTTAACTCGGTCAGTCTATCCCTGAAGCAATTCAAACATCTATTTCCCATGAATAAATAGACTTGGTTGAGGATCGGGACTCGTGAATTCCCATTGTACCACCACTGACCTCTCTTGAAGAGGCTAGGGTCATTTCAACTGCAGGTACAGAAGACCAGCAACAGGATGGCTCCTCACGAGCAATTATATTGAGAGAAACACAAGCACACGAGATGAGTGAATGAGGAACAAGAGATATTCAGGTGAGCGCACACACAGACACAAACACTGAAAACCTGTTAGCTCAAATTGCTACTCTGAAAGAACAACTTGCTAAAAGTCAGGCTGAGGCTCAAACATTCAAAGCACAAATGGTTGAACGGTCTTCTTATTCCACCTCTGTCAACAATCAGTTGGCATTCATCAGAAATGATATCTCAGATTTGAAGACCACTGTGATACCGAAGCTTAACTCCATTCAGGAATCTCCAACTTTATCAGCCGAAGACATTTCAAACCTCTACTCTATCCATACAATAATGAACTCTCTTGAAGATCTGATTGAAATGAACCATTCACTGGACTCCTCTAGATTCCTAAAGATAGAAAAGGGCATGGAACATCTCAATGAAGGGATGAAGCACTTGTATTTTATGATTAAAAATTCTCACTGCCCTAATGAAGAGCAAATGACCTTCTTTGAAGGGCCGTCTGGTGGAGGCTCGGGCTCTGAAGGTAATGGAGGTCATGAAGGGTCTAAAGGGAAATCTGTAGAGGATTACTCAACTAAGGTGGAGAAGCAGGGGAGAAGTGTAAAAGGAAAAGAAAAAGATTCTTCTACTGGAGAGACAAGGAAGGTTGATGATGTCTACTATAGTGGAGAACAAGATGACTTCGATATTCTTGATGTTCCCACTGAACCAGTCTTGGAAGATAAAGATGGTATCTTTGAAGCTGAGGAGGAAAGTAATTTTGAAGAATGGGAAGAGGAAGCTCAAGTGGATCCTGTTTTTGAGAAAGAGTTCCAGCAGCAGCAGTCAGAGTTGAAGAGAAAAGAAGCTGAACTTAAAAAGATATCTCAGATCATTGATATGAGGAAAAAAATCCAAAGAACAGAAACTCTTGAAAAGCAATGTCTTCATGATATTAAAGCGGAAGTAAGAAGAAGAGATATCACTCTGAAGATTGGTGTAAATGGGATGAAGCAAGAAGAGTTATTGATATACCTCAACTGAGTACAAACAATGATAGGGAGTTTCTACATCTTCTCGACAGGCTGGAAATTTCTAATCCAAACAATGACGTGTACATGAATGCTATCAAGACTGAAATCTCAAGGATCTCAGCTGCTTTTGACAAATCATTAAATGAATTGAGCATATTTGTATATTGTCAGAGTGAAGGATCTTTCAAGGTATCACTTCATCTGTTTGAGAATCGTTCTTTATCATAGATTTGGGTTCTTCTCAACAAAGTCAAAAGAAGCTCAGAATTGAATGAAGTCCTTCGTGAAAGGCTAAAAGAGTTTGCTAATAGGGCTAGTCCTTAAGTGGTCAACTTGCCCTTTCAAGTAAGATTCTTTAAGTCTGACTGTCTTCAAATCTGCCATCTCGATTCACAATCTCTTAAAGACTACTCTGTTAAGCATCTTGTCTAGATGGAATATCACTTAAGAACTGTTGGATACTTATCTGAGTTGAAAACATTAAAAGTTACAATCAGTTGATCTGATTCAAGCTTACTGTGAAAAGAACATTAAAAGTTACAATCAGTTGAAGAATAAGCTAAAGTCAGTTGGAGTTCAACCAGTTAGACCAGTCAGTTTCACTTCAGAAAGGGATCGTGTCTATGACAAGGAGTTGCTGCAAGATTTGAAAGAAGGTGAATTCGGAAGAGAAGACAACTGAATTCAAATAGCTCAAAACTTAATGTAATATTCTTAGAGCTTAATGAATCAAGATAGACAAATGTATTCATATGTTCAGTCTAGAGGAACATCTATCTTGTATTCACTTGTAAATTTCTTTTGGAATCTGGAAAATGTTAAATATAATCCAGAACTTTTCTGCTATTTACTTTGCATTACTGTTTATATCTTTTTCTTATTTGTTAATTGAGTTATCCTCTAGGTATTTGTTGTTATTGTCTAACAAACAAATAGGGGGGGATTGAAAGGCATATGTCATAGCCTATTTGTTTATTCAAGGATTTAACTCAACTCAAATAAGAATGTAACAAGTAAATAGTGGTTCTATCGTCAAAAAGATCTCTCAAAATAACATCTGTCAAAGGATTAAGAAACAATGTTCATCTACAGACTTGAGGAATTACTTCACTGGAAGAATTTCAAGAAATTGATCAAGCCTCAGTGATATAAATCAAGATTGTGGATTTAATCAAGTGACAGAAATCTTGTCAGGGTATCAGATAATTACAGGGATTTAATCTGAAGAAAATCATGTTATCAAAGTCAAGACATGAAGAAATGTCATGGAAGTTAGTCACTCATGAACCAGACAGTACATCGAGTATCAACATTGAAGTGGTGGAATTGATTCATAATTTTCAGTGATTTTCAGAAGATTGTCAGAAGAGTGGTTGATGTTCAAGAATAATATTAATTCTCTATTAATTAATTAAATTATATAATTTAATTAAGAAAATAAATTATATTTGCAAAGATTAATTTATTGATTAATTGAATTAATTGGTTAATTAATTCTGAATTAATATTATGTTTTTTTCAGAATTGATTTTGAATTAATATTCAATATTAATTCATCAAGACAATCATTTGAACTGGTATGACAATCAATTTTCATACCGAAAGTCTTTCCAGTTCATTTAATTATCATACCGAAAGTCTTTGCAGTTCATTTCATTATGCCGAAAGTCTTTGCAGTTCATTTCATTGTCATACCGAAAGTCTTTCCAGTTCATTCAATAGTCATGCTGATTGTCTTGCTAGATCAACGGATTGTCTCACCGATTATCTCGCCAGTACAATCCAATTCTATTGATTGAATTAAATGTCAACAACAGCAGATCATTGAAGACAATCATCATTATTCAACAACACAGGAACAAAGAAAAGAACTGAGCAGTAGAAAACTTTTCATATTCAACTGCAATATTTCAGAACATTAATTTCTTGCATTTATAGTTAAATCTAAACCACTAGAAATCATTCTCTTGTTCTTGTGTAACTATCTAGCGGATCAAAATCTCTAGAACTTAATCTCAAATTGCTTTTAGCATTTGATCTTTTTATTGCAAAAATAGAAAAAGTTCATGTCGAATTTATTCTAGATTTGTAATAATTTATTTGAGATTAATACCTTGTAAACGATACCGTTGTTGTAACACCTTTCAAGTTTAATAATAGTTTTATTTAACTTGAATTTTGTTTCACTTTTTATTCCGCATTAAATTCGATTAAACGGTATAGTTTGTATTCAACCCCCCCCTTCTACAAACATATTGGGACCTAACACTTCCACCTTAGCAGAATTCTTCAGCATAGGAATTTCTCTTCCATCACCTTCAGTAATCATTGGACTGTAATGAGAAGTCTTTATACCAGAGATTCTGAATAGATCTCTTATAGCCTTCAAAATGTATTCTAACCATCTTCTTGTAACATCAGATTTTACTTCCAGAAGATAGTGAATATATTGAATTTCTCTGATAGACTTCTTTAATACATTAGTATCAGCTAATCTATAAGTCCTTCCTTCATTGAGAAATAAGATCAATTTCTCTTTTAGATTCTCCTTATCATGAGCATCTATCACAACTTGAGCAGTCAACACCTTGTCAAGATGCCTTTGTTTGATTTGTTCATATGGTTTGTCTGTCAATATGAAAGGATCTCTTAGAGTAACCTCTACTCCTGTTTGAATCTTCTCTTCGTTAGAACCTAATCCAGCTCTATCTCTAGGTTTCTTGGCTGTCAACCCACATGTAGCAAGTTGATTTATCATGAGATTGGATTTTGGTTCAACTGGGGTAGCTTTCTTCCATAACAGCTTCTTCTTATCAGCAATCGTCATTTTATCCAAATCAACTTGAGCATTATCAGTAGTTGATGTCTTGATAGCTTGATCAGAATTTGTTGTTTCTTTTGTACCTTCTTGTCCTTTATTCTGAATAACAACTTGAGCAGTGTTAGAGGTTATTTTAGAATCTTCAATTATCTTTCTTCTTTTCAGAATTTGAACAGTTTCATCTTCAACAAGATTATCATCAGTTACTTGAACCATTTTACACACTGGTTTCATCAGATCTTAAAAAGTTTTCAAGTCCAGTGACTTGGTTGGTTCATAAATTTTTCCTTTCCCTTTATCTTTGGGATCACTCTCAGTCTGTGATCTAGTCTTGAACTTTGAAGTTTCAGAATTTGACTTTTCCTTGATCACAATGCCTTTTTCCTTAGGCCTTGGAGGTTTCTTTATATCAGAAGCTTTAGACTTAGGATTTGTCTTCTCAGCAGCAAATCTAGCTTCTTCCTCCTTGAGAGTTTCTAAATCCATTCCTCGATTGTGTTTCAGAAATAATCTTCTTGCTTTCTGCTCATCAAGTGTCTGGATTTTAGGATCTTTGTAATAAACAGTAGTCTGCTTCCCCTTTAACTTCAGAGTTTGCAAAAACTTCTAAGAGTCTTCAGATCCTGACTTAATCAGAATATCAGAACTTGACATCAGACTTTGCTTATCACCACTTGACTTCAATCTTTGAGCATTCATAGCATCAGAACTTGACTTGTTCTAAATAGAAGATTTTTGCTTGAACTTTTCTTTGACCTCTGCTCTTTTCAGAGTTTCCCTGGTCATCACCTTTATCATCCTTTTTCTTCAGTTCTTGAGTAGGTGAGCATTTGGACTTAACTACCTTCTCCCCCTTTTTGGCATCATCAGGAAGTAAGAGAGAAAGAAGAAGTTCAACTGAAGATTGGATTTCATCCAATTGAGCTTTCTGAGAAGCTTGATTAGCCAGAACCTCAGCAATTTGGGCCAGTTGCTTCTCTTGAGTTTTCTCAATGGTTGCAACTTTTTCAGAAATAGGTCTGATATACCTATTCTTATCAAGCTTGATCTGTAGATTGAACTTATCAGCTTGTTCCCTGAGTGTATCAATATTTTCATGAGTAGAAGTATGTAGACCTTAAAAATGTTTTATAGACAGAGCTGTGATCTTGAGTTGTGTCTTGAAATCAGCATTTTTGAGCAACTCATCAGCTTTTGCAATATGCTCTGTCAGAATTTTAGAACATGGAATAAAATCTGATTCATTCCACTTCTTGGTCCACTCAACACCTCTGTGAGTATCCTCCCAAGGAATAAATGATTCCTTTTCAACAAATTTCTTCACCAATTCTTCCTTGCCTAGAGTAGGTACTGGAGTCTTAACAGAAACACTGTCATCAGAACTTGAGGAAGACTCATTATGTTCTGATAGCTCAACAGTGTGTGAAGCAACTGGAGATTCAGGAATAACATCATCTAAATTCTGATTAGCAAAATTTATCTCCAGAGCTGGGGTCTTTGATGTAGATGGAGCTTCCAGATAAAGAACTTCAGGTATATTCAAATTATGAATATCTATTTCAGAATTATCAGGTTGTTCTTTAGCATCATCTGTAGCTTTAATAGGAGAGACAGGAGGGGTAACTACTGTGTCATTAGCAGTGTCTTTGGCTTGAGCTGGAAGGGCTTCAATGATAATTGGTTCTTGTGAGATCAGAGATTCCTGATCCCCTTTCTAAGCTTCTTCAGTATCTTCTGATATAGCCTTAGCCAAATATCTCCTAGCCTTCATTTTCTTCAATCTCCTTGCCAATAAAGAAGTTGCTTCAGCAGCATCAGAATTTACAGATTTCCTTTTCAAAGTATCAGAACTTTGAGCTGCTTTTTCTTTCTGAGAAGTAACATTCTCAGCTTCAATTATCACAGGTTCAGATGCATGAACTCGTACTTCAATTATTTCCTCAAATCGTCAAAATTTATTATTGACCATTATTGAATCAAAACATTCATCACAGGATAAAGTTAAAAATCGATGAAGTAAAGATTAACAAATTGCAATAATTACCGTGCACATGTAGTTTTTCAGGACATACACATTAACCACTAACCCATAATGATTATGACTGTTTTTATCTCACCCAAATTAATTCTGATTTAAATATGACTATTTCAGATTTTACCACAAATAAGTCAAGTAAAGAAAAATGCCACGTAAGCATCAAAGTTTCCATCAGGATTTAATATCAGAACTTAACAGTCATCAGAACATGGCTTCTGTACTCAAAAAATGAATATCTTTTTCTGTGATTCTTCATACAAATACTGACTTGCTTTCTTCAGAGTTTAATCATCAGAACTTCCATCAGAACTTGTCCTCAGAATTTATGCAAATGACACTTAACTATTTGTCAAAAACAACTTAATCACCACAGTAATTTTCATCATTCATATGGAGTGAAAGTGTGTGCATTCGGCAAAATATCAGATAAAGATTAAAGTCTGATCAACTTCAGTACATCTTAGATGTGACGACTGAGAATTTTGTGACGTAATTAAGTCAATAAAGTATGTTTTATATGATGTGATTATAATTATGTGACTAAGTGCTGATTAATTATCTTTTTTGTATATTAGAATATAGGAGCGTAAATAAAAACGCTCCAATTTAAAGAGTCAGCTTAGGAGTTAAGCTGTGTCCTCGGGCCGTCAGGTAGAACGGAACCCGTCCTAATAAGGAGTTAAAGAATATAAAATGGGAATTATGTATGATTGAATGAAATGAATGTGTAAATAAAGTATTTCGTCCTCGGTGACGTGTCGGTCGATAAAGATAATGAGAAGCGTAATCGAAACGCTGAGCGTCGGGCCGTCAGGCTGAACGTGACCCGATACGCGTAAAAAGGGATAAAGATTAAAGAAGAATAAATTCTATGATCAGACCGAGTCGTTATGTGATTGTATATGTGTGATTGCTTGTCTGTGTGCATGATTATGTGTTTTGTGACATTTTTATGAATTTAAAGGAATTATTTGATTTAAAAAAAGGTTTATTTAACCTTCGCATATTTTTATAAAATTATCTGAGTAAGATAAAAACATGGGATTTATTTTGTTATCTTCGTAATAGTCCTAGTGACTTTTAAAAATGATGAATGGATTTATGTGGTGGTCTTTGCATTTTAAATTGATTTTTATATGGAAAATATTATTATTAAGGCGAGCTTGCGAAAATCATATAAAATCAACCGTACGCTCAAAATCTTATTATGAGTAATGGTTGGAAAGCTAATTTCGAGATCTACATTTTAAAATCGTCAATCGCTATAATTTCCAACTTTCCGAGAGAGATATATTTATTTTTCCACCAAAAATCTATGGGAGTAAAAAGAGAAAGAAAAATCACTTTATAAAAAGGGATTAGTAATGTACTAAATTACCCTTGATCTTGAGTGTAAACTCACCCCCCCTTTCTTTTCTTTTTCCCGAGCACCTCAATCTCTCTTCTCTCTTTCTTTCTCACTCTCTCTCTCGGCTACTCTTTCTATCTTTTTCCTCTCGGTATATTGTCTCTCCCTCTCTAATTCTTTGAAACCCTCCATGAATCTTCATCCTTGTTCCATACAAGAGCTTCAATTCATGTGCATGTGTGTGTTTATGCTTGCATGATAAGTGTGTGTGTGTTTAGGTTCGGTTTTGAGCCGAGACCCGGGGTTTGTTTGATTAATTCTTGTTTCTGTGATTATTGTGATGAAATCATATTGCATGTAGTGTTGCTGCATTTTTTTATAAAATTGGAGGTTTTATGGTTGGATACCCTCGAATGAGGGCACCACCGTGAAGCCACCGCCACCGGTGATGAACTCCGGTGAACCGGTGGTGAGTGATGATGTAAACACTGAGCTCTACTACACCAAATACTTATTTTTGATTGTTGCATGTGTCATTCTTGAAAAACCCGAGTGGTTTTGACCTTTGAAGTTATTGATTTGACTTAACTTTTTTAAGGTAATTATGGATTGTTATTAGATTGGTTAATGGATTAAAAGGAATGAAATTGTTGTTGCATGCTAAGTTTGGGTTCGGGTTTTGTGCTAATAGAAAAGAGAATTGGAATTTTGTGACTTGATTCTTGATATAAACTAAGTTAATTAGCTAGTATAGAGATTACATGTTGATTTAAAAGAGGAATTAGTAATGCATGTTTAAGTATAGCCTTGAATGTAAATGTCGAATTAAAAATGAGCTAAAAAGGATGAGTGTTGGAATAATCTCAAGTTATTAAGCAAATCTAATGCTTGCATGTCAATGTTCGACCCTTGAATTGTGTTTTGTGAATATGGCTGAATGGAATATAGGAATAAAAGGAATCGATTTGATGTTAAGATAATGCATGAGTAATTCTAGAGATTGTGTGATTTATATGTATGTTTTGGTTCGAATTTTGATGTTAAAAGAGAAGGAAATGAAATTTTTTTTTTGAAAAGATTTTTGATTATTTTATGTTTAGGTGAGCTAAAGTGGAGATTGATTGATTTTGTGATTGGTAATTGCAAGAAGGCCGAATAGGCCATATAAACTTAGAATGAAACTTGGTTTTTGATAAGAATGATTGGGTGTGTAAATGTAAATGTCTATGGATTTGATTATTTGATTGTAGTAGGTGGTTCAAATTAAGGGATAAAAGAAAAAGGGAACTAAGATGATTGATTTTGAAAGCTATAAGTGAAAGTTATGATCGTAAAGGTTTAGTTGTGAATAAATCATGTACTCGTAAGAGTTATATAAGTGTAATTTGAGAAATAGTTATTGTTAAGCAAGTACGCGTCAATTGTTAAGTATATAAAGATATGAAGGTTACGAGAAAGGAATGTGTTATGTGCTATGTGCTTATGTGTGTAAGCTATACTCGTATATCTGAGTCAAGAATATAATCGAGCTATAGTATTGAGTGATCGTTCTGGGAACGAGAGTTGAGAACTGATTAAGGTTTTGGTTTTATTGTAGATTCGGAGCGTGAGGGCATTCAGGCTAGGAAAGGAAAGGATATACTAGGTGGCAGTAGTTCAACCTTCAGGAAAGCAAATTCAGGCAAGTAACTCCGATTACTTGTGTAAATGGTTATAAGGAGAATGTTGTTCATACCATGTAGAGTATTGAACTGTTTAATTAGTGAAACCCTGATATTGATTTGAAATACCCTGCCTTTGATCTTGATAAACTGTTATTGATAAGCTTATTGATTCAACCCTTTGATAACCTGAACTTTCTGTTCAAGATATTTATTATGCCATGAATTGTATTGAACCCTATAATTATCTTTGTGAACCCTATTGAATGATACCTTATTTCCTGATCACCCTATTACAGATGTTGATCCTTCTAACTTAAGTACCTTGTTATTCCTGTTACAGAATCCTTAAGAATTGTTCTTTGTTTATCCTTGAATCATTACCTGAACATTGTTTTCTTAAAATCTGGCTTAAGAATAAGTTTCGAGTCGAAAGAGTCTGAATGATTTCATATTCTTGGTAATGATAAAAATGGATTTTTCAAAAAAAACTTATTTGTTTCTCCAACTCAAGGTTTTCGAAATGAATTCCTGATGGATTGGATTGGGACGTAAGAGGCTAGTGGGACTAGTCCAGTCATGGTAAGAGGCTAGCGGGGCTAGTCCAACTTAAGGCTGAAATTATGCCGATTGGTACCTTAAAGACCGGATGGAGGTCGGTACGGGATGATCACCCATATTATAATAAAATGGAAAGATAAAGTGATCCAATCAAGGGTTCTAAATGATTATTTAAGAGGGAACTGAAACTTTCTGTTCAGTAAATTGATTTTTGAAAATGAAAACGGTTTATATGGTTTTGAAAAGAGTTGATTATGTTAATGTGAAGCTTAAAGCTCGAGAACCCTGATTCTTAAATCTGTTGATCATATGATTGATTCCATATATTGAAATACTGTTGCTTTCCTCTTTTGAAAGATCTATTCTGATCCTTTAATGATTTGTGATGAATGTCGGCTTTCGTCCTACGTTGAGCCTTGTTCTTTAAAAGCTCCATATTGTTCCTTCAAAACCTTTCCTTAACCCAAAAGCTGGAAATCTGCCACCTAGAACAAATAAAGTAGAATTCCCTGAGTTTGGTAAAGAATACTGTAAATTTAATATCGTAGAATTGCTTTATAGTTACTTGCTGAGTTTTATACTCATATATTTTGTTTTGATCTAACCATGGCAGTTAAGCAAGAAGATGGCCAGGCTTAGGCGCACTGCTCGTAAGAGCGTACCTGCTGGTCCCTACCGTGTTGAGGGCTTCCGGTTGCCAGAGCAGGTAGTGGTATTTTTAAGAGAGTACATGCCTAGAAAGAAATCTGTAAAGATACAATGGGTTATCTGTCGGTTCCCAGTCGGAATCGATATTGTTTATTTGATAATATTTTGGGGTTGTAAGTTATATTTTATGATTGGTAGTTGTAATCTTGTCTCATACTTTATCCTATTGATCCTGTTAGAGGTTAATTGGGGTTTATGCTTATTTAATTATTAGATTAAAGGTGTGTGAGTCCTCATTTCCTAACCCCGAGATTGAGGGCGTCACATTAGAAATAAGACATAACTCAGAAAAATGCTTAAAATTTGTCATCAGTCATGATGTCTACTATAGAACAAATTTATGCAAGAGTCCACCTCAATTGTTTGTGCTCATTTTATGCATCTTTTGAAATTCCTTTTTACAGTGGCTTCTCAGTGTAAGTGAGTCACGACTGCTTATCAGAATTTATGCTGTTATCAGAGTATTTCTCCAGTAATCATAGAGTGTGAAAAGTCATCAAGAAAAAAATTTTGCTTTTCAGATGCATATTACTTAGTACCAGCAATGCACTTCCCTTCCACATTTTTACTCTAGATCTCAAAGGAGTGCCTGACTTTTATTTTTTTCTTTTCTATTCTTTTGATAAGTGAGGCTTATCAGCACTTAGTTCATTCTTAAGATTTACTGACATCAGAATTTGATAGATAAGAAACAAGAATCTAGTTTGTGACTTAGTAATAAGATATACAAAGTAAACTTGACTAAGCTCAATATCAGAATCTGCTTGTGTTAATGAGTTTCCATGTAAACAACTAATTCAAACATGGGATTTCTAGCATGTTAAAGACTACTAGGTCAGCATCTAGCACAGTTATCCTCATTGGATTGAATAGCCACAGAACATTCAAAACACTTATAAGAGTATATAAATCCACATCAGATAACAATCAGCATTTAATGAATTTTCAAATTAAGCACAAATTACATATAGATAATACAATCTGTAAACACTGATCATAAAGTCTGATGCATGAGAACAAAAAGTAAGCAGATTTAGAGAAAGAACCTGAAACCATTCCAAGTTCATTTACCAATCTTATAAAAGTAGCTTCACATAGTGGTTTTGTGAAGATATCTGCTAGCTGTTGATCTGTTGGAACAAAATACAATTCCACTGTACCTTCATCCACATGTTCCCTTATGAAATGGTACCTAATGCTGATGTGCTTTGTCTTTGAGTGTTGAACTGGATTACCTGTCATAGCAATAGCACTTTGATTATCACAGTAAATAGGGATTTTAGAAAATTCTAACCCATAATCCAGTAACTGATTCTTCATCCAAAGAATCTGTGCACAACAGCTTCCTGCAGCAATATATTCTGCTTCTACAGTTGATGTGGAAATTGACTTTTGTTTCTTGCTAAACCAAGAAACCAATCTGCCTCCAAGAAATTGGCAGCTTCCAGTAGTGTTTTTCCTGTCTATTTTGCATCCTGCAAAATCTGCATCTGAGTAACCAATTAGCTTAAAATCTGATTCCCTAGGATATCACAATCCTAGATCAGCTGTACCCTTAAGGTACTTGAAAATTCTTTTCACAGCTAATAAGTGAGGTTCTCTTGGATCAGCTTGAAATCTTGCACAAAGACAGGTAGCATATATGATATCAGGTCTACTTGCAGTTAGATAGAGTAAGGAGCCAATCATACCTCTGTAGTTAGTAATCTCTACTGATTTACCCGTATCCTTATTTAACTTGGTTGCAGTGGCCATGGGAGTGGATGCAGTTGAACAATCTTGTATTCCAAATTACTTCAGTAAATTTCTGGTATACTTGGATTGACAGATAAAAGTGCCTTCTTCAGATTGCTTGACTTGAAGGCCCAGAAAATAGCTGAGTTCTCCCATCATACTCATTTGATATCTTGACTGCATTAGCTTTGCAAATCTTTCACATAATTTGGAATTAGTAGAACCAAATATGATATCATCAACATATATCTGTACCAAAAGTAAGTCCTTTCCATGGTTGAGGTAGAATAAAGTCTTGTCAATTGTGCCTCTGTGAAATCTACTTTCCAGAAGGAATTGAGCTAAAGTCTCATACCATGCTCTTGGAGTTTGCTTAAGGCCATAAAGTGCCTTGTCAAGCCTGTAAACATGATTGGGAAATTTAGGATCTACAAAGCCTGGAGGTTGTTCAACATATACCTCTTCTTCCAATTCTTCATTGAGAAAAGCACTTTTTACATCTATTTGAAAGACTTTAAACTTCTTGTGAGCGGCATAAGCCAAAAAGATCCTTATGGCTTCTAATCTAGCAACTGGTGCAAATGTTTTATCATAATCAATACCCTCCTGTTGAGAGTAGCCTTTAGCAACCAGTCTTGCTTTATTCCTTGTAATTATGCCATCACTGTCAGTTTTGTTTCTGAACACCCATTTTGTACCAACAATGGATCTGTTCTTTGGTCTTGGCACTAGGGTCCAGACTTTATTTCTTTCAAATTCATTTAACTCTTCCTGCATTGCTTGAACACAATCAGCATCTTGAAGAGCTTCTTCCACTTTCTTTGGTTCAGTCTGAGATAGAAAAGAATGATAGAGACATTCATTTGAAGTTGCAGTTCTAGTTCTGATACCTGCTTCAGGATCTCCAATGATTAAATCAGGTGTATGTGCTTTAGTCCACTTCCTTGTAGATAGAAGTTGATCTCTAGAACTGGATCCTCCCTCATGATCCATGCTGTCTCCATCAGCATTTTCTGATGCTCCTCCTGTAGTTATGCTCTCTGAGACTTCAGAATTTGAATTTGATTTTTCATGAGTTGAAGAATCAGAGCTTCCAAAATTATTAGAATTTGGCTCATCAGAACTTAGTGAATCAGAACTTGAAGAGCCAGTGACAGGTTCTGATGCTTCTCAAGAGTCTTGAGATGTGGTAGGTTCTTCAGCTTGCTCCCCCTGGACAGGTGCATTTTCCTTTGGAGTTATTACCACAGTTTCAATGACATCAGAACTTAATCCATCAGAACTTACAGGATCAGGATTTAAGTCATCAGAATTTCCAGAATCAGAATTTAAATCTTCATTCTCAAATCTCAGCTGATCATGATCATCGAAATCTTCAAGTCCGGTAATCTTCTTATCATCAAAAGAGACATTGATATATTCCATGACAACTCTTGTTCTTAAATTGTAGACTCTGAAGGCTTTTGGGGAAAGTGGATATCCAACAAAGATTTCTTCATCAGCTTTTAGATCAAATTTTGACAGCTGTTTAGGATGACTCTTAAGAACAAAACACTTGCAACCAAATACATGAAACTATTTCAGATTTGGCTTCTTTTTCTTCACCATCTCATATGGTGTTTTTCCATGCTTGTTTATGAGTGTAGCATTTTATGTAAAACAAGCAGTCTGCACAGCTTCAGCCCAAAAATAGGTTGGCAGCTTTGCTTCATCAAGCATAGTTCATGCAGCTTTAATGAGGGTCATGTTCTTTCTTTCTACAACTCCATTTTGCTGTGGAGTTCCAGGTACAGAAAATTCCTGTTTGATTCCATGATCTTTGCAGAACTCTTCCATGATTGAATTCTTGAACTCGGTACCATTATCACTCCTTATGATTTTAACAGAATTTTTGATCAATTTATCCAGCTATCTGACATGATCAGTTAGGGTAGATGCAGTTTTAGTCTTCTTGTGCAAGAAGTACACCCAAGTGTACCTTGTGAACTCATCCACTATAACCATAGCATATTTCTTCATTGCAGTAGGTGATAAGGCTCAAGAATTGATGACTCAATTTTGCTCTTGAAAGTAGATTTTCTTTTTTTTGCCTTCTGACATGAATCACAAAGGCCATCAGGAGAAAATACTGTTTTTGGCAGTCCTCTCACAAGATCTTTCTTTAAAAGCTCATTTATATTGCTGAAATTTAAATGAGAGAATTTCTTGTGCCAATTCCATCTTTCTTCAATTGATGCTCTACTCAACAGATAGATTGCAGAACCATCACTACTTGTTGAAAGTCTGGCTTCATAAATGTTACCATGCATGTATCCTTTCAGAACCACTTTGCTTGTTGAATTACTTATAACTTCAGTGTTCTTCAAAGAAATCCACATGATAACCTCTGTCACAGATTTGACTTATACTCAATGATTGTGTTTAAGTCCTGAGACAAGAGCTACTTTTTCAATGATGACATTCCCAAGATTGATCTTGCCATATCCCAAAGTTTTTCCAATGTTGCCATCTCCATAAGAAACTTCTGGGCCAGCTTTCTCCACAAAATCTGATAGCAGGGCTTTATTTCCAGTCATATGTCCTGAACATCCACTGTCCAGAACTAGGATGTTCTTCATGTTGCCCTGCAATCACAAAAACCACTAATGGTTAGTTTTAAGGACCCAGAGTTGCTTGGATCCTTTGGCCTTTTTAAGTTAGTTAACATTTGCAGCGGATTTAACATCAGAGTTTATGCTAACATTTTTCTTATCAGTATTAACAGTCTCAGACTTTGCATCATACTTTACACTAGAAGGAATTAAAGCAACTTTCTTCAATGAAGGTTTTATCTGATAAAATCATAGTACAAACTATGATATTCCTTACAAGTATAAATGGAATTCCATGTACTACCACAATGAAAACAAGGATTTTGTGGCTTAAACCTAACAGACTGACTCTTAACTCCTGACTTAGAAGGTAATGAGTTTATATTCTTATTCTTCCTGCAAAAAGAAGACAAATGGGTAGTGTTTCCACAGTTATAGAATTTCTTTCTAGGAGCATTAGGAACAGGCATATAATTGTTGATTTTATTCACTCCTTCTTTTCCAATCCTATTTTTCCTAGCTGCCTTTACCTTGTTTACATTGGTAATCTCTTTCAGCTTATGTTTAAGCTGCTTCTTTGTCATTAAGCCTATGTTAACTTCAGTTGGTTTATCATGTTCTAATTTGTCAGAAGTTGACTCTGGTATCACTTTTGTCTCAATATCTTTCATCTTTTCAGAATCAGACTTTATAGTTTTAGCTACAAATTTAACAGGATTTACCTTTGGTTAGTAGTCCGTTTAAAAATGATTGGCTTAACTTGTTCAGTTCTTTTTCACTTTTCTCATCTCCATAACCTAAGCCCTCTTTCCAGTTTCCACTACTTAGTATATTCTGAGTTGTTCTTCCAGAGTTAGTCCAAGTCCTGATAATCTCTCTCTCCTTTTCTAACTCAGTTTTTAGAGATTTATTCATTTTTAGCACTTCATCTCTAACATAGAAAGTATCATCTCTATCCTTTTGAGTTTGATGGAACATAACTAACTCTTTTTCTAAATAATCATTCCTCTTTTTAAAAGCAAGATTTTCAGAAGTTAATCTTTCACATGTTAAAGTTTGATCTCTATAGCTAATAAACATGCTTTTAAGATATAATCTCAACTCAGTAATATCATCAGTATGAAAGGCATAAGTTGTTTGAGGTACCTTTAACTCAGCAGCATCAGAATTGCTATCAGCATTTGCCATCAAGGCATAGTTATCCTCATCTTCAGAATCTGAAGTGTCTATCCAGCTTTTCTTCTTTGTGACAAGAGCTTTGCCTTTTTCACTCTTCCCTTTCTTGCAGTTAGGAGATATGTGGCCTTTCTCACCCCAGTTATAGCATTTGACATTTGAGTAATCTCCTCTGACAGACTTTCCTCCTTTGCCTTTAGATTTTCTGAAGCCCTTCTTATCAAAACTTCTACCTTTTCTTGAGAACTTCTTTGCCCTTCTGAATTTCCTATAGGCTATCTTTGTGATACCCTTCACCATAAGAGCACACAGCTTCATCATCTCTTCATCAGCATCTACTTCAGGTAGACTTTCAGTTTCTGAATCATCATCATCAGAACTTGATAATTCTGAATCAGACTTTATGATGAGAGCTTTTCCTTTTCCTTTCTTTGAGACAACCAATTTGGGGGATTCCTCCCTAGCATTAAGAGCAACTGTTCTTGACTTTCTCCCATATCTCTTGCTTCTTTGATCCATCTCAAGTTCATAAGTCTTGAGCATTTCATAAATTTCATCAAGAGTAGTTTTCATCAAGAGCAGTTTTCATCAAGAGCATAGTTATCTCTTATAATAGTAGCTTTCAAATCCCAACTTTTTAGGAAGAGCTAAAAGGAATTTTAGATTTGAATCTTCAATGTCATATTCCTTGTCCACCAGTGACAGATCATTCAAGAGTTTGACAAACCTGTCATATAAGTCAGTTAATGACTCATCACTTTTTGAGTCAAAGTGCTCATACTCTTGAGTGAGTATAGTCCTCCTGTTTTTCTTGATTGCATCAGTTCCCTGACACCTTGTCTCCAAAGCATCCCATATCTCCTTTGCAGTCTTCTATTGAATTACCCTATTTGACATGACATTATCAATGGCACTATGCATCATATGCCTTACCTTTGCATCCTTGGCAATAGATGAGATATCTTCAGCTGTGTATTCACTTTTCTCCTTTGGTATGGTCTTTGCTGGCTGATCTGCAACTACAACAGAGAGCTTGGTTGGCTTATGCAGTCCTTCATAAATTCTGTCAAGGTATTCTGGATCTGTAGCTTCCAGAAACATAGCCATCTTCACTTTCCATATGGGATACTCAGAAGGTCTCAACATTGGAACCCTGATAGTCTCATATCGACTATGGGTTTGAGTCTTTGGAGTTTTTTCAGTTTTGACGGGCTTGGTTGGATTTTCTGCTTCTTCAGACATGATTGTTTTGGATCTTTACTGTATGTGTGTTAACAGATGGGCTCTGATACCATTTTTTAGGTCACACAACACTGTAGAAGGGGGTTGAATACAGTGTAAAATACAATCAAATTGATTTAAAGCACAAGTAACAGAAAACAGATGTATTCGATATAATAAACTCTGTTACAATGGAACTATTCTCTCTCAGTGATGAACAAATATCACAAGAGCTGCTAGGTTACAATTGTATGATCTTCTCGATGATCGTAACTCTTATAGAGTAAACCTATGTATGTGCTTATATAGACACACAGTTACAAGATAACTTCTAGTTGATATGGAATATAATTCTGTCTCCTAAAATACATCAACCAGATATCTTATATAATTCTTCTAGTCCTCTAACTCTTTCCATGCATATCTTCTTCTTGTATTAGTCTCGATCTTCTTTCTTGTAAATCAGCTTCCTTTCTTAACTGTTAGTCCTCCAGTACTTAAGTTCTGATATCCATCTTCTGATATTATCTTCTGATAATCTAAGTCCTGATATCCTTAAGTCCTGACTTCCAGTAACACCTGATTCCAGTAAGAACTGATATTTCCTGTTAGTTAAGATCTGAAAACTAAACATGAAACATATTAGACATGACATCTCAAATATATCCAACATTCTATACTTGAGGTTTATATCGAGATCTCCAGTTTGTTGTATAGAGAACTGACAACACTTATCGATATCTATTAGTTCTCTACAAGTGTTTTGACTTGTCGAGGTCTCTGAGTTCTCTATAAGTGAACTTGCATTGTCGAGGTCTCCGAACTTCTGCACATAGAAATGACTTGTCGATATCTCTGAGATATGTATAGGCATTTTAACTTGTCGATATCTCTGAGATCTCTAATGAGAAAATTGACTTGTCGATATCTCCAATCTTCATATCTATATTTTGACTTGTCGATATCTCTGAGTTCTCTAATGCAGAAATAACTTTTCGATAACTCTGAGATCTCTGTAAACATTTTGACTTGTCGATATCTCTAAGATCTCTAATGATAATTTGACTTTTCGATATCTCCAATCTTCATGTCTTCATTTGGCTTGTCGATATCTCTGAGACTTCTCTATAAGCTATTTTGGTCTTCTCGATAAGTCATTCTGGAGTTCTCGAATGACTTCTCTATATGACTTGATCTGTGACTTGTAGATATCATGACTTAGAATATTTTTCCTAAAACAGATTTATTCAACTCCAAACTTCTTCACAATTTCTCTAAGACATGATCTTCTTCCAGAGTTTATTCTTAGGCTTGAGACTGTTTACAAAAAATACTCCATTCTAATTTTTTACATTTTTATAGACTCAAGTAATAAAATACAAAATAAAAATTTAGATTATCATATAACTAATTCTTAGGGATGTCAATTTTACTTAGTCTTCTTATAGCACAGGCATGTATTGCACAACACTAAGTGTAAATATTTAATGCCATGTTATTTTCAGATTAAGTGAAGTGAATCTTGGAGTAGTAAATGAAGAGAAGCATAAACTGCTATATACGTCAGCCTATCAACTGCTAATCAAGTGACTATCAATGGCGAAGAGAAATTGTAGCTAAATGACCTCCAATGGAAAAGAAGTTCTACGGCTAACAACTATCAATGGCTAATGCAAATTATAGATACTGATAGTAACATAATAATGGTCAAAACCTAGGACTGTCATAGCACATGGGCTGATAGGTATCTCAGAAAAGAAGATGAGTAGTCAAGATAAACTTTTCATGTAATCTTGGATTCTAAAGAAGAAGAAAAATTCCATTTCCGTGCATAGTAGTTTGGAGAGATATTCAAAGCTGTATATCAAGATAATATATATCTTCATTTGTCAAGCATCACAGGAAATAGAATGAAGAAGCAACCTTGATGGACCTTGAAGACTGCAATATGTTTAGTCTAGCAAGCTTTGTAACTTGGTGATATATAAACGAAGTAGTAGCAGGGTTTCACTTAAGAAATAGGTTCTTCATCTTCACAGAGTTTTAGAGAGATATCCTCCTCTGAGTGAAACACTAAAAATTGCAGCTACGAGATTACATTTATAATTGTAACAGATTATTTCTTCGAAATAAAACCTCAGGTGGCAAGTCGAAAAATAACCCACCTAAAATTATAAACATCCGTGTTCACATTTCCTTTCCCATGCACAAATTAACTTGAAAATTTTAATTTGTATTTAAGACCCCTTCTACAAATTAATATAATTGATTGTTAGTGAATAGCAATTGGTATCAGAGCAAGTCTTCAACATACATAGGGTTTAAAGATCTTGAATGACTACTCAATCATCTTTGGTGAAAAAGGAGGTGGAAGCCTTATTTCCAGTCTTAGATATGGATGTTCCAGAACTGTCTGCCATTGTCAAAGATGATGATTTAGAGACATCATCAGGAAGCAAACAGAGAAAATAAAATCTAAGAAGACAACTAAAATCTGAACAAGAATTATTTATCGAATGGAAGATATCAAGGGATGAAGCAAGTTATGTCATAGAACATGAAAGTGTTAAAACTATATGTGATAAAGCTTGATTTGGGAGAAAAAGGATTGTGAACAAGAGTTTATTACTGATATCATCTCACTAACAAATGATCTTTGTTCTTCAAAAAGAGAAAAATCAGTAAACGAGAATGATCATTTAGGTGAGAGTATCGGTACTTGCTTATTGGGCATGTCAAAGGAAAGTGGTGAACCAGAAAGCAAGAACTCTGTAAAAAGAGAAAGAAGCAAAACCAAAGGAAGCAACATAGGAAAGAAGAAAGAAGAATTTCAGGAATGAAACCCTGGATGGGAATCAGAAAGAAGAATTTCAGGAATGATAAAGCAGAGATTAGCAAGCAAGAACTCTACACTCCTGAAAATCATGCCTCAAGAGAAGCATGTGACAATGGTGGTAATGCTAATCATTTATCTGCTAATTGTAGAACTATGACTATAATTCCTATGCCTGAATCTTCTATCCCTATAAAAGTCATGTCATGTATTCCAAGAGAGCCTAGTCAGAATATTAGTAACATGTCAATCTGTTAGAAGAAATTGATGATATCAGTATTTAAACTATCATAGTTTCTTAATTAGCATTTAATATCAGTATTTGATAGAGATGACATCATCAGCATTTACCATCAGTATTTGTTGATCAGCTTTTCTCATCAGAATTTGTTCACATCAGTATCTCTTGAGCTAGAAACCAGGAGATACCAAAGGACGAAATATTTACAGAATATATGTCGGTATAGGACTTTATTTTTGTAGCAACCATTAGATGGATATGTTATAGGATTCCTTATTGTATTGTATTTGGATTCCTTATTGATTCTATAAATGTGCAATATATAAGCACAAATTAGGTTTACATTTGATGAGTTACGAATTGTTATATCATTCATATAACCTAGCAGCTCTCAAGGATATTTGTTCATCGTTTAAGAGAGTATTGTAATTAATTTTTATACATCAATAATAAAAACTGTTAATTCAATTGTATTTGTTATTTCAATTTAATTGTTCAACTGTATTCACCCCCCTCTATAGTTCATTAAAGGCCTAATAATTAATATCAGATCCTGCTGTTGATACACAAATAATTTAAGATTCATAGAATAATCACTGATGGCAGATAAAGACGGACAACAGGTTCCCCCACCTCCATCAACCACAAATCCAATCAGCCTCATTATTTGTTGTTGGAAAATCTAACTTCATAGCATATTCAATTAATAAACCATCGGGCCTTTATAAAACTAGCCATGCGCCACTTGAATTTATTTTTGATTCCCATCAAAATAGAGAACCCAGAATTCCTTGTCATTGGTTTGTTGTCCTTCATTCTCCTTTTTCCCTCCATGTCTTGAGGCATAGTATCTTCCTGCCCCCCCCCCAACTTATTGGTTGGGGATAGTACATTCAACCACAAAGTCATCCAAGGTCTGGGCTTTTATCGTCGTTTGCGGCTTATACTTAATGTCAAATTCCCCCAGCTCTATAGCCCATTTAATCAGCCTTCCACTAGCTTTAGGACTGTGATTAATGTTTCTCAAGGGCTGATTTGTTAGTACCTCAATCTTATGAGCTTGGAAGTAAGGACACAACTTCCTTGAGGCCATCACTAAGGCTAAATCAAAATTTTCAATATTCGAATAATTAAACTCAGCCCCATATAGAATCTTACTGACGTAATATATAGGTTTCTGGACTTTAAGTTCCTCCTTAAGCAACACTGCGCTCAAGTCATTTTCTCAAAACAGTCAAATATAAGTACAAAGTTTCATCAAGGATTGGTTTGGCCAACAGCGGTGCTTGAACCATGTATTTCTTCAATTCCTCAAATGTCTCTTGGCTTTCATCAGTCCATCAAAAATCTTTCACTTTCTTCAAATCCTTGAAGAAGGGCAAACACTTGTCCCCAGACTTGGAGATGAATTGACCCAAAACTGCAACCCTTTCAGTGAGTTTCTGAACATCCTTTAAGGAATGTGGCGGCTCCATGTCCAAGATGGCCTTTATATTGTCGGGATTGGCCTCAATTCCCCTCTTGGAGACCATTAATCCCAAAAAAATTCCAGATCCCCCTCCGAAAGCTCACTTGGCAGGATTCAACATCATTTTGTGATATCTTAGGACCTGAAATGCTTCCCTCAAGTGGGTTATATGATCTTCCCTTTCGAGACTCTTGACTAACATGTCATCCATATTAACCTCCATAATTTTTCCAATAAGGTCCTTAAAAATTTTGTTCACCAATATTTGGTATGTGGCTCATGCATTCTTGAGACCAAATGCCATAAAAAGGTAACAAAAAATACCAAAATCAGTGATAAATGATACCTTGGGGATGTCCTCCTTATGCATCTTGATATGATTATATCCGCTAAATCCGTCCACGAAACTTAGCATCTTGTGGCCCGCGTTAGCGTCTATCAGAGCGTCTATTCTCGGGAGAGGGAAACAATCGTTCGGGCATGCATCATTCTGATCAGTGAGATCTACACATATTCTTCATTTTTCATTAGCCTTCTTTATCATTACAAAATTTGCTAACCATTTCAGAAATTATATCTCTTCAAGGAAACCAGCCTCCAAGAGCTTCTCCACTTCTTGCTTGATAGCTTATTGGCCTCTCAGGGGCAAAACTCATTTTCTTTTGCTTCACGGTCTTTCGATTAGGATCCACGTTCAACTTGCGGGTGATCAATTCCGGATCTATACTGGGCATATCCGCTTCCGACCATGCAAACACATCATTATTCTCTTGCAAGAACTTTACTAACTTCTCTCTAAGGGGCTCCTCCAACGATGCTCCAATGAAAGTCACTTTCTAGGGGTCCTCGGGAGCCAAAGGAACTGGGATCAAGTCTTCCGCTAGTTTTCCTCATTTTTTATCATCCTCATGGATATCCAGGTCTTCAATAGGTAAGACCTGCCCCTACTCCATCTGCCCTCAGCGAGGCTACATAACAGCTTCTGGTCATCTTCTGGTCTCCCCTTTCTTCTCCTATTCCATCTCTGGTCAAAAACTTGATCACGGAATGGTAGGATGAGGGGACTGCCTTGAAGGCATGTATTCCTGTCCTTCCAATGATCGCATTATATGCTGATCCAGCCTTTACAACCAAAAAGTTCAACATCTGTGTAGCCTGTCTTGGCTCCTGTCTCATTGTTAGAGGCAGCTTAATTACCCCTTCAAAGGGAATGACTCCAGCGAAACCATATATTGGCATATCAGTTGGGGTTAATTGGGAATCATTGTAACCCATTCTAATGAAACTATCATAGAGTAAGATGTCTGCCGATGCTCCATTGTCTACCAAGACTCTCTTCACCGGGTTGTTCCCTATTATGGGTGTTATGACTAGCGAATCGTCATGGGGGAAACTTGACCCCTTCCAAGTCAAAATCATCAAGTATTATTTCTACTCCTATCCTAGCCCTTTTCGGAGCTTCCCCTACTATATGCATGACTTCTCTAGGATAAGCTTTCCTTGAGTTCTTAGATGAACCAACAGCAGTTGGCCCTACAAAGATTGTATTTATCACCGGTCCCCGGGATTAGGGATTTCATCCCTGATCATCTTGATCCCTCCGACGATCATCGAAGTTCCTTCTCCCATTATTATTTCTTTCTCTTTTCTCCCCATCTCCCGTATACTTGCTCGATCTTCCTTTTTGAATAAGAAATTCAATTTCGTCCTTTAATTATCGGTACTCATCGGTGTCATGACCAGTATCCTTGTGAAATCTATAATATTTGATTTTGTCTATCTTAGTAGGATCAGCCTTCTGGGGTTTAGGCCAACGAACATCCCATCTCTCTCGATTTCCATTAAGATTTGACTTCTAGAATCATTCAGCCTAACATATTCGGTAAAATTTTGTCCAGGTCCTCCCTTATTCGGGGCTGAGTCAATGTCTTTCTCAACTCTAGGATACTTGTCCTTGACATTATATTCTTGATCTGTTTTCCTCTTCTTGCCACCAGCGGGCTCATTGTTTATCACCATTTTTCTCATGCTCTCTTCCACCTGGATATATTTTCCTGCTCTATTTTGGAGCTATAGCATATTTTCTGGTGGTCGCTTGGCCAAATACATCTTGAAGAACTCATCCCTGGTTCCTGTTATAACGTTATCATAGCCACCTTGTCATCAAGATCTGGGACTTTCAAGGCATCCTTGGTGAATCGATTCAAGTAGTCCTTAAGAGACTCATTTGCCCCTTGCACTATACTCATGAGTGAAGTAAAACTCTTTTCATGCACCTTCCCGCTGATGAATTGCTTGATTGAAGCTTGACTTATATCTCTGAAGGATTCAATTGAGTTTAATGACTCAATCTGCTTTCACAAGATGCCTACGTACCTTGCTGTGTGCTAAGGATTAAGTCAAAAAATGTAGTTCTGATTTGTGGGGTGAGACCCTTTATATAGGCATGGGATGCCTTGAATTGGATTAGGGTTAGGAGACTTGGTGGACAAGTCTTAGATTTAAAGTGGACTCTGGAGTCCTAGAATGCAGAAAATTGATTTCTTGTTCCATGAGGGTTCTTGGAGGCCAGTCTCCAAGGAATTGTATCCTCATTTGGACTTTACTTGTCAGCTGTTTTTACCCACATTAATTAACTACGAAATTAATTAATATTCAGGGTTTTGGACCCCTTTAAATGGGCTTTATTTGTAGCCCAAATCGGGTATAATTAATGCGATATTAATTACGCAATCAGGATTTATTTTATTCCTATTAGATAGTAATGTAAGGGATTATCATCTAAATAATTTATATTAAAAATGTGTTTTAAAAAATATATTTGTATTTGATCAAATATATTATAATGAGTTAGATACTTAGATATATAAATATGCATTAATGAGTTAGATATATGTATTTATGATTAAATTATTAGTAGTTAAATTTTGTTATACAGTAATAAGTTGAATATAAATATATTAATTTCGTAATAATGAATTAGTATAATGGTTTAATTAAATATATAAGTTGAATATAAATATAAGTATTAATTAATGTACATAATAATTATTAATATTATTGATTTAAATGAATAATTTATAAATATTAGTTATAGTATTTACGATAAATATGCTCATTAAACCCAATATTATTATATCATGGTGGATAGATGTGCATGAGGTACAAACTAGTTTACGAAGCCGCGCTTTGCAGCGGCCTTCTAAAATAATGTTTCATTTTTTTCATTTTTGCATTTCTCATCTGATATTGGTCATTATAAATTATTGAATAATCAATAAATATAATAAATCATAGAAGTTCAAAAAACTGTTGTCTCGTTAAACATGTTTACTCTAATAAGCCGCTCTCTCGTTATTCACAAATCTAATATCATGAAATTATATTAATTATTAGTTAATAAACAATGTAATATTTTTTTATTTAATAATATAAAAATTTGAGAAAAATACAAAAAATATATTGAAACGATATGAGAGGCGATATCTCAACAGGTTCATCTTCTCATTTACATAAGTACATAATATAATGAAATAATGAAATAATGATTTTAAAAAATATTTAGAAAACATATTTATAGATACTTGTCCTTGAAATATTTCATAGGTTAAAAATTAAAGAAATTTTTTTAGGAAAATATAATATAGTATGTTGATTTTAGAAGAAAGACGAGAAATTATATTAAAATAAATTTTGGAGATGGAAAGTTAATTTAGAGAGAAAGAAAAAGTTTTAGGAGAATATTAAAATGGTAAGTTGATTTTAAAATTTTAATAAAAAATCTTGTTGAAACTTTAGGAGATGAAAAGTTAATTTAAAGAGAAATAAGAAATTTTAGGAGAATATAAAGATGGTAAGTTGATTTTAAAATTTTTAATGAAAAATCTTTTTTTTTATCGTAGGTAAATCCTTCGGGTGCGCACTGGGTAAATCCTACGGGCTCACGTAATAGCCTGCAAACCACGTGAACCAAGGTAAACCGCATTTAAGCTACAGGCTCTGACTCAGGAGTAGGGCTGTCAAAAAAATTCGAAAAATTCGATATTCGTCCGAAAAATCCGCATCGATATCCGAGAAAAAATGGATATTATCCATATCCAAGAAAAAGCGGATATTATCCGTATCCGAATTCGGGATATTCGAATCCGAAACTAAATACATATATGATATTTAAATTATATAAATATAAAATTATATATAATTTAAAATTTATTTTTTTTAGTTTATAGTGTTTGTAAATGTATTAAATAATACGATTATACAAATTTTAAATAATTGTACACTTACTTTATACATATATAAATATATTATGTGTATTTAATAGTAGAAAATGTTCTATAATCATCGTTAAAATGGTAGGGGCAACAAAAAAATTCAAAAAATCTGATATTCGTCCGAAATATCCGCATTCATATCCGAGAAAAAGTGGATATTATTCGTATCCGAAATAAACGGATATTATCCGTATTCGAATCCGATGATTGCGGATGCGGATACGGATATAGGCATATCCGTATCCGAATTATCCGTTTGACAGCCCTACTCAGGAGGCATAATCATAAATTCTCCTCCCTTGTAGAAACTTTAGGAAAATATTACGAATAATGATATTATATTTAGGAGAATATAAGGTAATTATAATTTTTGATATTTTTTAACTCAAAAAATTGAGAAAATTAGAAAAATAGAATGAGGTGATTTGAGTACTAGTCGACAGAGCCGCGCTGCGTAGCGGCCCTAATTAAACATTCTTAAAAAATTTCATATAAAATTATTTAAGAAAAACATGAACAATTATTAAAAAAAACTATTCATAATTACTGTCCATTTTGTGTCACGCTTTATAAACTGAATCATGTTATAATTTACATAACAAAACAAAATGGCGTACATGTTTCTTGTGATACCAATTTATATCACGACTTCATAAGTCAATAATAATCGTATAATTATGATATTTTGTTAGGTCGACGCCTGTTGAAATTAAAAAACTAATTTGATAAATTTTAATATAAACTAATCTTATAATTTAAATAAAAATTAGTTTGAGCCGCTCTCCCGTAAAACACAATACTAATAAAAAATTAACATGATTTAAATAAAATTAGTTTGGGCCGCCCTCCCGTCAAACAAAATGATAATGAAAATATTATTAAAATTTAGATAAGATTTTTTTTTGTGTTTTCTTCCCGTCAAATACAATACTAATAAAAAAATATTATAATTTAAATAAAAATTAGTTTGATCCGCCCTCACGTCAAACAAAATACTAATAAAAAATATTATATTTTAGATAAAATTTAGTTTGAGTCGTCATGCCGTCAAATATAATACTATAAAAAATATTGTTTTGGATATCTTTATATACACTCAAGAGCCGTCAACGTCTTGTAAAATTAAAATACAAAAGAGGATTACGATAAACAATTATAAAGATTTGTATGCGAAGAATCTATGAACCACTTTTAACTCCATGACCATAACTATGGGTCTTTCCAAGCTATCTTGCATGCAGAAAATTAAGATAATTAAAATTTAAATAAAATTTAGTTTCATGCGTCCTTCCGTCAAACACAATATTAATAATAAATTATTATAATTTAAACAAAAAATATTTAAATATTGAAAAAACAGAACAAACTGTATAAAGCACAACCGGTCCTAGTACAAAATTGAGCCCGTTTGATTTGTTTATATAAATCTACCTACGATGATTTAGCATTTCAATTGATAGAATATCGTAGACCATTCTTTACACAAATTTAGATGTTTTTTCTATTTCGAATATATAATTTAATTATTTTTCACCTTAAATTTAGGATCTTAAAAGGGAATTTTATTTTTAATATTTAAATTAGAGAAATTCTAAAAAAATAGATAAATATGATTCGAGCATTAATAAATTCTAAACTATACTGATATCCAAATATTTATTATCTTACTTATTAATTCGAAATAATTTGAATAAATTAATTCTAAATAGGATTGATTTCTAAATATTTATAATCATCCCTATTAATTCAAATATATAAAAAGAAATTTAATTTTATTGAATTAAAATTGTGGAGCTCTAAAAAGATAGATAAATAATTTTTAAACGATTTAAATTAAAAATTAGGAGCTCTAGAAAAAAAGATAAATATGATTGAAACGATTCTAGAGCTCCCGAGGGTTTTCCTTTAATTTATATTATTATTAAGATTAAGATAAAGAAGATAATAAAGATATAAATTTGGATTTTATTTCTACTTTTATATGAATTTGGATTTTATTTTCTAAAATATATGAACTAAATAAGGAAGTTTTCTATTCTATATAAACTTGGATTTTATTTTATTTCTACTTATATATGAACTTGGATTTATTTTCTAAAATATAAGACCAAAATAAGGAAATTTTATTTTTTTGAATTAAAATTTAAGAGCTCTAGAAAAAAAGATAAATATGATTGAAACGATTCTAGAGCTCTCAGGGTATTCCTTTATATATATAAAGAAGATAAAGAAGATTTATACTTCTATATGAACTTGGATTTTATTTTTTTAAATATAGCACCTAAATAAGGAAGTTTTAAATTTTTGAATTAAAATTTAGGAGGTGTAGAAAAAAGATAAATATGATTGAAAAGATACTACAGCTCTAAAACTTATTTATGTCCATATATATAGGATCTTAATAAAACTTTATTCTTGAATTAAATAAAATTTTAATTAAATTCTACTTCTACATAAAATTGGGTTTTATTACTTCTATATGAATTTGGATTTTATTTTTTAAAAATATAGGAGTTAAATAAGTAAGTTTTCTATTCTTGTATATAAACTTGTATTAGTTTTATTTCTACTTCTAAACTTGGATTTTATTTTCTAAAATATAGGACCTAAATAAGGAATTTTAATTTTTTAAATTAAAAATTAGGAGCTCTAGAAAAATAGATAAATATGATTGAAACGATTCTAGAACTCCCGGGATTTCCTTTATATATATATATTAAGATAAGATAAGATAAAGATAAGATAATTCGTATAAACAAATTTTAAATAGGATTGACTTCTAAATATTTAATATCTTTCCTATTAATTCGAATGTATAAAAGGAAATTTAATTTTATTGAAATAAAATTGAGAAGTTCTAGAAAAATAGATAAATAATTGTTATGGATAAAAAACTAAGGTTATTATTTGCTGTATTTATTACTAAGATTCGGGAGCTCAAGATCGTAGCTTAATTCTGCATTTACGAGATGCCTACGTATCTCTGTGAATTAGAGAATCAAGCCAAAAAACATAGTTCTGATTTGTGGGGTGAGGCCCCTTATATAGATGTTGGGAGTCCTTGAATTGGCCTTGGTATAGGAGACCTGGTGGACAAGTCTCATAATTGGAATAGGCTTAGGAGTCCTAGGAAGTAGGAAGCTGATTCCTTATCCTTTTAGGTCCCCTTGAGGCTAATCTATAAGGATTTATATCCTTATCGGGACTCTTCTCAATAGCTGATTTTTCCCTTATTAATTAATTACGAAATTAATTAATAATCGGGGCTTTTGGGCCTTTTTTATTCCACCAGGCCTGATCTGGTCCATCAGGCTTAACCTTTCTGGTCTGAATATCATACATCTTCTTATTGGGCCTAGCAGCCCATTAATTATAAAATCAGAACTTATTTATCCTTATCATTTGCCCCGCAACTTTTGGGAAACATTGATTAGGTTTCGCAGAAGTTAAATCTATTCGTTCCCTTATAGAGTTTCATTTTTGCGTAAAGTGTGGAGCGACCTATACATTTACAATGAATCTTCCTTTTATTCAGGCATCATCTTAATTTCCAGGAATTTTTCCCTAATTTTCGGGAATTTTCCTTAATTTTCTGGATTTTTCCCTAATTTACTGGGATTTATCCTTAATTTCTGGATTTTTCCCTAATTTCTGGGATTTATCCTTTAATTTTCTGGATTTATTCCTTATTTCTGAAAATATTAACATTTTTCAGAAAATATTTAAGGAATTTCCTTATTTTTCTGGATTTTTTCCCTAATTTCTGGGATTTATCCTTTAATTTTCTAGATTTATTCCTTATTTCTGAAAATATTAACATTTTTCAGAAAATATTTAAGGAATTTCCTTATTTTTCTGGATTTTTTCCCTAATTTCTGGGATTTATCCTTTAATTTTCTGGATTTATTCCTTATTTCTGAAAATATTAACATTTTTCAGAAAATATTTAAGGAATTTCCTTATTTTTCTGGATTTTTTCCCTAATTTCTGGGATTTATCCTTTAATTTTCTGGATTTATTCCTTATTTCTGAAAATATTAACATTTTTCAGAAAATATTTAAGGAATTTCCTTGGATTTTTCCCTAATTTCTAATTAAATGATAAGAAAAATAGAACTTTTGCTGCTCAATACATCCTAGACGTTGTTGATCCACGCCTAGGAGACAGTTTCCTAACAACATCTAGGAAACTTGCGTCCTGGGCGTTGTTGATCCACGCCTAGGAGAAGGTTTCCTAACAACGTCTAGGAAACTTGCGTCATGGGCGTTGTTGGAGGCTGATGCATTCATAGATCCTAGACGTCGTGCACCCATGCCTAGGAGACAGTTTTCTAACAACGTCTAGGAAACTTGCGTCCTGGGCGTTGTTGGAGGCTGATGCTTCCTGGGCGTTGTTGATCCACGCCTAGGAGACGGTTTCCTAACAACGTCCAGGAAACTTGCGTCCTGGGCGTTGTTGGAGACAGATGCTTCCTGGGCGTTGCTGATCCACGCCTAGGAGCCACACTCCTCACAACGGCTAGGGACAATGCATCCTGGGCGTTGTTGAGGACAGATGCTTCCTGGGCGTTGTTGTACCACGCCTAGGAGCCACACTTCTAACAACGGCTAGGGACGATGCATCCTGGGCGTTGTTGAGGACAGATGCTTCCTGGGCGTTGTTGTACCACGCCTAGGAGCCACACTTCTAACAACGGCTTGGGATAATGTACCCTGGGCGTTGTTGAGGCTGTTCGAGCCTTGATTCATTCAATGAACTTTGATTTTAAATCTTTTCAAAATTCAAATCTTATGGGCTTCCCGCCTTTTTCTTAGGCCCAGGCCCGTTTGTGCATCTTTGAGCTCCTCTATATAAGAGGTGGAGTGTGAGTTCATTTCTCACACTTCACTTTCACAAAAATTTCTAAACTTCAACTCTGCAATTAGTCTCTCAAGAATCGCCACCTCCAAGCGATTTCCGGCTTTCTACTCCGCCGCTTTCTGGGCTTATTTTGAAGATTCCGTTTGAATCTTCATCTTCTTCACTTACTTTCAAGAGCTTCCTGGGTTTTTGTCTTCATCCATGGCGGATTCTGATTCATCTCACTCCCATGTCCCCCAAGCTGTTGCCCGTCCCTCTAGGGCAGCCGAGGTAAAAAATCTCTTGTACATTCCTCAGTTATTTCTCTTAGGGATCTTTTAACCGAATTCGGGCAAGCCTTTCCTAACATGTTACACTTAGATGCATATAATTATCCTTCTAGATTTGGTCCAGATCAAGTAGGTACCATAGCCCGCCTTTTTGGCATTTCTCACCCTTATAGGGCCGAGGCTCCAGGCCCAAACGATAGGGCCTGCTACCCAAAACCTGGGGCCATTCGGGTCTATAAGGAAACCTTCTATGCTGGTTTTCGCCTACCTCCTCATCCTTTTATTTTTCGCCTTTTGGCTGAGGCCCGAGTCTATCCGACCCAACTCACACCCAACTCTTGGCATTTTATTCACTGTTATATGGCCCAATCTCGTAAACACGGTTTTGAGCCAAATGTTTGTGTCTTTCGTTATTTATTTAAATTTGTAAATGCTTCTGAGGACCCAGGATGGGTCAAAATAGTTCATAGATCCTTGGCTCGTTCCTGCTTTATTTCTGGCACCAATCCCGACTCGTATCCAACATGGAAGAGTGAGTGGTTTTATGTATTTCTGGATTCCGAGGAGGGTTGGGACCATTTTTTCAGGCCCAACTTCTTAAAAAGTATAGACGGGTCTTTAAGAGACCTAAAATTGGGGATAGATGAGGATGCGGCCATCAAGGCCATTACTGCTGATAACTTGCACCATTGCGCTCTCATCCTTTCAGAGGGTAATTTGCAAGGTTTAGGTCTAAGTGACCTTGGTCCCGAGGGTATTTTTTTCCCCTTTTTATTCCATTTTCTCCATTCTCTATTTGTCCTTTTTCTTACGTGCTCGTATTTGCCTGCAGCTAGGGCCGCTTTGGACACGATCTTCAAGAAGCGGGAGGCCCGCGCCGCCAAGGGCTCTGCTGTTGAGACCCACCGCGACAAGCGGGTTAGGATTGGTGACGGCCCTTCAGTCACGGTTCAGGAGGCCGTCCCTACCTTTTTATCCCAGAGGCCTCCTAGCCTTGATGAAGATACCTCTCCCTTCACCGTCACTTGGGGCCTTCAGAGGAGGGACACAGTGGTAGGGAGTTCCGAGGCTGCCTCCGTTTGGTCTCAGAGTGTGATCACGCCTCGTGACAGGGCTGAGATCGTAGAGTCTTCTGATGACCTACAGATTGAGGGTCTGGGTCCTCAGGTCGTGGCTTCTGTAAGCCTCTTCCTTTTTTAACTGTTTTTTTTAATTACTTACTCTACTTTGATATGTTCGTGCAGATGAATACCTATCTCCAGGCTGCCCTTCACAATTTGAAGGATGTGAGGACCAGCCTAACTATTGCTGAGAGGGACAGGGATAGGTACCTCAAGGCTTCCGAGGCCAACTTCACTCGTTTTCGTGAGGTAGAGAAGGAGCTGGCGGATGAGAAGGAGAAAGTTCGTAAGCTGGAGCTGGATGCTCAAAGGGCCCGAGCTGAGGTGATAGCTGAGTATAAGGCATCTCAGGTTTCAGGATGTCCTAAATGCTGAGTACGATGCTAACTTCCCGGAGACCTTTTCTAGCTGTTGGGAGCAGATAGTAGAGGAGATTGGAAAGAAGATTCCGGAGGTGACTCTCACTGCCTATCCAGTCCCTGATATTCCTGGGAAAGAGCCTCTTCTTGATGATATCCCTCTTTCTCCTATTCTTGCTTCTTCTGCTGAGGCCGAAGCTGTTTCTCCTCGAGGTGCTGATCCTGTTCCAGTTCCTTCTTCTGCTGCCGATGAAGGAAACATCGATGATGACTTCTTCAAGGATCTTTGAGTATTTTGTTTTTCTTGTTTGGCCCATTGTGGCTTTCTTAATCGTATTCAGAACTTATTACCCTTCGGGGCTTATATTTTATATGTTGCTTTTCTTGCCTCTTTCTGTTTTGACTTTACAATCTTAATATGCATTTGAATCTTAAACATCCTTGGATTGAAATAATTTCAAACTCTTTAATATGAAGTCTGGTTTTTCAAAACCTTACATAGCATGGGTTCGACCCTAATCAATAATAACTAGACAATGTAAATTCTACTGGAATATAAAATCCTACGCAAGCAAAGCTTCCAGGTGCTTTTAAACCTACTTGTCACTATGATAAGTGAGAATCGTACTTCGCCTATCTTACACGTAGTAAACCTTCAGGTTTTGTGCGTGCCAGGTCCTCGGGACTTCAAAGCCATCCATAGTTTCCAGCTTGTAGGTTCCTCTACCCTGAACGCTCTTGACTCTGTACGGCCCTTCCCAATTTGGGGCTAGCTTTCCTTTCTGTCCGACACCAGAAGCCTCTATTTTTCTCAAGACTAGATCACCTTGTTTGAAAAACCTCTCTTTAACCCTTAGGTTATAGTAGAACGAAGCCTTTTTCTGATACTCTACTATCTTTGCATGTGCCTTATCTCGTACTTCATCAATTAAGTCCAGCGCCAACCTTTGCCCTTCCTCATTTTCCCCAGCATTGAAAGCTTGAATTCTTGGAGAAGAATGTGATATCTCCACGGGAACCACTGCTTCTGCCCCATATGCCAACATAAAGGGAGTTGCTCCAGTCGTGACTCTACAGGTAGTCCTATAGGCCCATAGTATTGGAAGTATCTCATCCACCCAATTATTTCTTGACTTCTCGATCCTCTTCTGTAGTCCATCCAGGATTATCCGATTTGCTACCTCCGCTTGCCCATTGGCTTGCGGGTGAGCCACAGAGGTGAACCGTAACTTAATTTCATTTTCTTCACAATACTTCTTGAATTCCTCGTTGTTAAATTGTGTTCCATTGTCAGTGACGAGGATACGGGGAATCCCATATCGGCACATAATGTTTTCCCACAGGAATTGTGCAACCTGCTTAGTTGTGATTTTGGCCAAGGGCTTGGCTTCAATCCACTTAGTGAAATAATCAATGGCTACAATCAGAAACTTCCTTTGTGTTGTGGCCATATGGAAAGGCCCTAGAATATCCATCCCCCACATAGCAAAGGGGATTGGGGAGTTGATAGAGGTCAGCATCTCGGGGGGTTGTCTAACAACTGGTGCATGCTTCTGACAGCGATCACACTTCTTCACATATTCTTTGGCATCAGCCATCATTTCTGGCCAATAGAAGCCTAAACGGGTTATCTTATGAGCCAAGGCCCTGCCCCCCAGGTGTTGCCCACAAATACCTTCATGCACTTCCTCAAGAGCCAAGCGTGCCTCATCGGGCCTGAGACACCTTAAGTAAGGAACCACGAAAGATCTTTTATACAGAATCCCATCTATCAAAGAGTACCTTAGTGCTCGAATAGTTAACTTCCGTGCTTCAGTTGCATCACTGGGAAACTAACCGGTCTGAATGTGAGCCTTGATGGGATCAATCCATGACGTCCCCAGGCCTATGGGAGCCACAAGCTTAATGTCTATGCTTCGTGTCTTCAATACACGGAAGTATACACTTCCTGAACTTTCTTCTATCTCAGATGAAGCAAACTTTGATAGCGCATCTGCCTTAGCATTTTCTTCCCTTGGAATGTGTTCAACATGGCATTCATTAAATTGAGTCATCACAGCCCTTACTAGGCGTACATACTTAGCCATCGTATCATCCCTTGCCTCAAATTCTCCCTTTACCTGGGATATGATAAGCTTTGAGTCTCCGCGGACCTTTAAGTTTTTGACTCTAAGTGTCCCAGCTAGACCAAGGCCAGCTATCAGGGCTTCATATTCTGCCTCATTATTTGTGGTTGGGAAGTCTAGCTTCATAGCATACTCAATTAAGAACCCATCAGGGCTTTGCAAAACCAATCCTGCTCCACTGGAGTTTGTTTTTGATGCTCCATCAAAATAGAGAACCCAATACTCTTTATCATCCTTCTCTTTGCTTTCATTATCGACTCCCTTGTGTTGAGGTATGGCATCTTCCTGCCCCCCGACTTCTTGGTTGGGTATGGTACATTCCACCACGAAGTCAGCTAGTGCCTGGGCTTTTATGGCCGTACGTGGCTTATACTTGAGATCGAACTCTCCCAACTCTATTGCCCACTTAATCAATCTCCCACTTGCCTTGGGACTGTGAATGATATTTCTCAGTGGCTGATTCGTTAGCACCTCAATCCGATGAGCCTGAAAGTAAGGACGCAGTTTTCTTGAAGCCATTATCAAGGCTAGAGCGAATTTCTCAATAGTTGAATAATTCAACTCAGCGCCACGCAAAATTTTGCTGACATAGTATACGGGTTTCTGGACCTTCAGTTCCTCCTTAACCAACACCGCGCTCAAGGCGCTCTCTGAAACAGCCAAGTACAAGAATAAAACTTCATTCAGAACTGGCTTGGCCAACAACGGGGCCTGACCCATATACTTCTTTAACTCTTCGAATGCCTTCTGATTTTCCTCACTCCATACAAAGCCTTTGATGCTCTTTAGTGACTTGAAAAATGACAAGCACTTGTCTCCTGACTTGGAGATGAATCGTCCTAGCGCAGCAACCCTTCCTGTGAGCTTCTGAACATCCTTGATGGTTTTTGGTGGTTCCATGTCCAGGATCGCCTTTATTTTATCGGGGTTAGCCTCAATTCCTCTTTTTAAGACCATCAATCCCAAGAATTTTCCAGATCCTACTCCGAAAGCACACTTCGTAGGATTCAACATCATCTTGTGGTACCTCAGGACCTCAAAAGCTTCCCTTAAATGGGCTATATGATCAGTCTTTACTAGACTCTTGACTAACATGTCATCAACATAAACTTCCATAGTCTTACCAATAAGATCCTTAAAAATTTTATTCACCAACCGTTGATAGGTGGCTCCTGCATTCTTGAGACCAAACGCCATAACAAGATAACAATAAACACCAAAGTCAGTGATAAATGATACCTTTAGAATGTCATCCTTATGCATTTTGATCTGGTTGTATCCGCTAAATCCATCCATGAAACTCAGCATCTCATGTCCAGCAGTGGTATCAATCAAAGTATCAATTCTAGGCAACAGAAAATAGTCTTTGGGGCATGCATCATTCAAATCAGTGAAGTCTATACACATCCTCCACTTTCCATTAGCCTTCTTCACCATTACAGGGTTTGCTAACCACTCCGGAAATTGAATCTCCTCAATGAAACCAGCCTCTAAGAGCTTTTCTACTTCCTGTTTTATAGCCTCTTGTCTTTCCGGGGCAAAATTTCTTTTCTTTTGTTTCACTGTCTTCCGGCGTGGATCCACGTTTAGCTTGTGAGTAATTAACTCCGGGTCTATGCCTGGCATATCAGCTGCTGACCATGCAAACACATCACTATTTTCTTGCAAAAATTTCACTAACTTCCCTCTAAGGGGCTCCTCTAACGTGGCTCCAATGAAAGTCATCCTCTCAGGATTCTTGGGGTCTAAAGGAACCGAAACCAATTCTTCTGCTGGCCTTCCTCTATCCTCATCATTTTCTCGAACATCCATATCTTCAATAGGAAGAACCTGCCCCCCCCCCGACTCCATCTGCCCTCAAAGAGGCCACATAACAGCTTCTAGCCATTTTTTGATCTCCTCTCTCTTCTCCAATCCCGTTTCGGGTGGGAAACTTCATAACTGAATGGTAGGAAGAGGGGACTGCCTTGAAGGCATGTATCCCTGTTCTCCCCATGATAGCATTATAAGTTGAACTAACCTTTACCACCACGAAATCCAGCATCTGCGTTGCTTGCCTTGGCTCCGTACCTATGGTGGTTGGCAATTTGATTATCCCTTCCACAGGACATTCTACTCCAGCAAATCCATATATCGGCATGTCGGTTGGTGTCAACTGGGAGTCGTTATACCCCATCCTTAGAAAGGTGTCGTGGAGCAAGATATCCACAGAAGCACCATTATCCACAAGGACCCTCTTAACCGGGCTATTTCCTATTATCGGTGTTATGACGAGCGGGTCGTCATGGGGAAACTTCACGCTCTCTAGGTCGGAATCATCAAAAGCCAATGTTACTTCTGTCCTGGCCCTCTTCGGGGCTTCGCCAACAATATGCATAACCTCCCTGGTGTATGCCTTTCTGGAATTTTTGGACAATCCAGCAGCAGTTGGACCTCCAAATATCGTGTTTATCACAGGTCCTCGAGGGCGTCGTGGTCCTCCAAAAATTGCATTTATAATCGGCCCTCTAGGTTGGGGATTCCGCCCCTGATCGTCTTGGTCCCTCCTACGATCTTCAAAGTTCTTACTTCCATTATTGTTTCTGTCCCCTCCATCTCCAGTATACTTGTTCAACCTTCCTTTTCGAATCAAAAACTCAATTTCATCTTTTAATTGCCTACACTCATCGGTGTCATGGCCAACATCCTTATAAAACCTGCAATACTTGCTCTTATCTAGCTTGGCGGGATCAGCCTTCAAGGGCTTAGGCCAGCGAATATCTCTATCTTTCTCAATCTCCATCAAAATCTGACTTCTAGGAGCACTTAGCTTAGCGTATTCAGTGAACATTTGCCCAGGTCCCCCCTTCTTGGGGGTTGAATCAGGGTTTTGTTCGGTTCTAGGATATTTGTTCTTAGCGATATACTCCAGATCAGTTTTTCGCTTCTTGCCTCCAGTGGGCTCATTACTTACTACGGTCTTCCTCATGCTTTCTTCAACCTTGATATACTTCCCTGCCCTCTCTTGGAGTTGCAACATGTTTTCAGGGGGTCGTTTGGCCAAGGACATCTTGAAAAACTCATCCCTAGTTCCTTGTTGTAGTGCTATCATGGCTACCTTATCATCAAGGTCTGGGACTTTTAAAGCCTCCTTTGTAAAATGATTCAGGTAATCCCTCAAGGATTCCTTAGCTCCCTGCACAAGACTCATAAGAGATGCTGAACTTTTCTCATGGACTCTTCCACTGATGAATTGCTTAATAAAAGCCTGACTTAATTCTCTGAATGATCCAATAGAGTTTGGGGGCAAGCGACTGTACCATCTTTGAGCCATACCCGACAGGGTTTGAGGGAAGGCCCGACACTTTATAGCATCATTCACGGGTTGCAGCAGCAGTGCATTAGAGAATGTCCTAACATGATTAGCGGGGTCACCCGTGCCATCATAGGCTTTGATAGTGGGCATCTTGAATTTTCTTGAAATATGGGCATTCATTATTTCTTCTTTGAAAGGTGGAGTTGGATCATCAGGATCTCCAAGGGGAAGGAGATTGCTTGGATCAGTTCTTGGGACAGCAGCCATTCTTCTTACCGGACCATCCAGGTCTATGATAGGAGGAGGATTTCTCCCCCTAGGAGGTATGTGGGGTCTGGTGGCCTGGTGAGCCTCCAAATCACGCCTCAGCCTTTGGATTTCAGCCTCATGAGCCCTGATCCTTTCCTGCACTTCTTGGGGATTTGCCCCTGGGGTGCTTTGGGGGCGTTGCCTTCCATCGACCATTGGCTCTTTTCCAGGACGCCTCCTTCTCGGGGCCACTTCATCATCCGAAGATTCGGAGTCTCTCTCAGTGTATGGATTAGAAAATTCCCGATCCTCAGGGATAGGACCCAAACCTCGTATATAGGGGGGCGACCGCCCTCGTGCTTCGCTTCGCCCAGCATATCCGCTTCCTCCAACCTCAGGGTGAAGGGGCATCCCATAAGGGGGGTTAGTAGTAACAATAGTTGAATATTCATACCCAACGGGTCGAGAATTCACAGGTATATGTATTTGTTGAACTTGAGGATTCGTACCTTGAATCGGGGGAGTTGTCCCTTGTAGCTGGGGTTGAGTTGCCCCTGTCTGGGCTTCCTCCTGAGTAGATGCATAAGTTGAATGGTGAGGAACCTCCACGGTTGATGAAATCACCTGGGTTGGTGTTCCTTCCTCTAGAGCTCCAATTGTTCTCCGTGTTCTCGCCATGGTTGTTGTTGTGATTCCCACAGACGGCGCCAAATGTTATGGATAAAAAACTAAGGTTATTATTTGCTGTATTTATTACTAAGATTCGGGAGCTCAAGGCCTTTAATGGCTGCTCTCGTGTATCGTAGCTTAATTCTGCCTTTACGAGATGCCTACGTATCTCTGTGAATTAGAGAATCAAGCCAAAAAACGCAGTTCTGATTTGTGGGGTGAGGCCCCTTATATAGATGTTGGGAGTCCTTGAATTGGCCTTGGTATAGGAGACCTGGTGGACAAGTCTCATAATTGGAATAGGCTTAGGAGTCCTAGGAAGTAGGAAGCTGATTCCTTATCCTTTTAGGTCCCCTTGAGGCTAATCTATAAGGATTTATATCCTTATCGGGACTCTTCTCAATAGCTGATTTTTCCCTTATTAATTAATTACGAAATTAATTAATAATCGGGGCTTTTGGGCCTTTTTTATTCCACCAGGCCTGATCTGGTCCATCAGGCTTAACCTTTCTGGTCTGAATATCATACATCTTCTTATTGGGCCTAGCAGCCCATTAATTATAAAATCAGGACTTATTTATCCCTATCAATAATTTTCAACGATTCTGGATCTGCGGGGGTTTTCCTTCATATATATTAAGATTATTATTCCTAGTTTATTGAGCCCAGATTATTATTCCTAGTTTACTGAGCCGCGTTTCGCAGCGGCCTTCTAAAATAATTTTTCTATTCTTTTTTGTATTTCTTATTTATCTTGATCATTTGAAAAATATGAATAATAAATAAATACAATAAATTAAAAAGTTTGAAAAATCGTTTTCTCTTTAAACATTTTTATTCCAATGAGCCTCTCTCTCTTTCATAAATTATCATAAAGTTATATTATGTATTAGTCAATAATTAATGTAATATGTTTTTCTATTTAATAATATAAATTTTTTAAAAAATTATAAAAAAAAAGATTGAAACAATTTGAGCCGCAAGCTTACCGTCCTCGTCTTCACCTTTACATAAGCATAGAATAATATAATGATATAATGATTTTAAAATATATTGAGAAAACTTATTTATAAATACTTGCCTTTGTAGTATTTTATAGGCTAAAAATTAAAAGAAAAATTTAAGGAAAAAGTAATATAGTAAGTTGATATTAGGAGAAAGAGGAGAAACGATATTTAAAAAGAAATTAATGAGAGTGTCAAGATGGTAAGTTGATTTAAATGGAAAGGAGAAATTTTAGGAAAATATTATGATGGTAAGTTGATTTGAAAAATTTTAATTACAGATATTGTAAAAACTTTAGAATATTATGAATATAAGGTAATTGTAATTTTTGATATTTATTAATTTAAAAAATTGAGAAAATTAGAAAAATAGAATGAGACAATCTGAGATCCGCCACCTAAATGTCCTCGTCTTGCCACGCTGCGTTGCGGCCCTAAAATTTTTTTAAAAAAAATTAATAGGAAGATTATTTAAGAAACACATGAATTGTACTTTAAAAAATTATTCATAATTATTGCCTATTTTGTGTCACACTTTGTTAGGACGACACATGTTATAATATACATAACATAACAAAGTGGATACATTTTTTTTCATAATACCAATTTATATCACGTCTTCATAAGTCGATAATCGTACTAAATATGAGGTTTTGTTAGACCGACTCCTGTTGTAATAAAAAAAGATTAATTAGATAAATTTTAATATAAACTAATATTATAATTTAAATAAAAATTAGTTTGATCCGCTCTCCCGTCAAACACAATACTATTAAAAATTAATTTGAGCCGCCCTCCCATCAAAAACAGTTCTAATAAAAAAATTATTAAAATTTAGATAAAATTCCCATTAAATACAATACTAATCAAAAAATTATTTAAATTTAGAAAAATTTAAGTTTGATCCGCCCTCCTGTCAAACACAATATTAATAAAAAAATTATAATTTAGATAAAATTTAGGTTTATCCGTCCACCCGTCAAATATAATACTAAAAAAAATTATTATAATTTAGATAAAAAATAATAAAATATTAAAAATATAAATAGATGCAAATCTCTACAAATAAAAAATATTGTATTGAATATCTTTATATACACTCTAGAATCAACATCATGCAAAATTAAATAAAAAAATAAGATTACTATACATAAATTTAAAAATTTGTATTCATTGGTGAAGACGTTAATCATAAAATTGAAGGCTCACCTGGTGGAGCCTTGTAACTTGTAAGGTAGGTAACTCCCTTTTAATATAGTCTTAAGCTTTGTCCAAAACATGCACCATCAGTTTAAACTACCACTTAAACAAACAAAAAAAAATGGTATAAGCAGACTCGAAAGTCACCAACTTGATAATATTAAGTTAACATGTCCTCCGTGATATCAATACTTAATTAGATTAAAGACCCCGTTCGTGTCAAAAGATGATTAAAATTGATAAATTAGTATTAAAAAACATGTAAAAGTAGACAACCTGCGTTGATCATCATCATGGAACCCAAAACAATAACTGTAGAAACACCCTCATCAATACATCAGTACCAGGTTCCCTGACCAAATATTGATCGTTTGTTATGACAAAACAATCTAGAGCATAGACTGGGTTTATATAGGATTATATAAACAAAGAGACTGATTAGTTTTTTAATCTATGTTAGACTTATATTCTATTTTGAATATGTTTTACTATTTCCTCCCCTAAAATTTTGGACTTTAAAAAAGGAAATTTGATTTTTAATATTAAGATTTAAGAAGTTTTATAAAAAAAGATAAATATGATTCAAGCGATTCTGGAACTCTTGGGGGTTTTCCTTTATATATATTAAGATTAAGATATATATCTATACTATTATATTAAAGACGAAATATTAAAAGTTTGGTTAGTAGTCGGTCTGGTCACCGTAATTATAGTAATATTTAAAATAAAATATTTTCATAAATAGATAAATATTCAAAAAAAATTATAATATGTCTAATAATTTTCGTTTAAACAAAATTGTTATTCCCTTACAATACAACAAGAATTACAAAAGGGGGGTTGAATGTAATTTTGGCTTCTTTTTCAAGATTTTAAAACAGTTCTTACTTGATAATATATATGTGTTTGATTTGCAGAGTGCGGAATAAATGATTTATATGAATCAAAACACAAAGTAATAAAAAAACAAGTTTTTAAAACTTTCTGGTGGATTTGAAAGTATCCACCAGAGAGATATATATATCGAGTGAGAACCGTGTGAAGCTTGAATAGCTCACAGCTGCTTACAAGTATGAACAACTAAACTTATCGAGAAATGCTACAGAATACAACTTGAAAATGTTTCTCTGAGAATGTGTGTGCTTAGTTCGATAATTGTTCTACTTGCTACACTTGGTTTATATATCACCAAGTTTACACGACAATAAGACAAGATAATAAAACAAAATATATCTAGTCTAGCTCCATGCTACTTCACTACTCTATTCCAGCATCTTTGAATATTTTCATAATAGCATGGAAATGTTAATACTTCTTTATTCTCAAATCCCTGCTAAACAGGCTGCCACATTCCTTTTGCAAACACTTGACGCATATGATTGTGTTGTCACTGTCAACAGATATTTGAATTTGATCATCCGTCGAGTACATACTTGTCATCCGTCGGGTGGCTTTGTTGATCATCCGTCGGGTAGCTTTGTTGATCATCCGTCGGGTAGCTATTTGACGCTTGACTCCATTTCACTTATGCAGAATTATAAGACATCTCATATTTACAATTAATCAACCTATTCTGCATATCTACTAGTAGTCAACATGACTCATATGCTCCCACAGAATCTACACAGATTTGTTTGCAGAAATGTGTTACAATACTTATTATTACATAAGCTACTCACTCGATGGATGTTAAATCATAATCCGTTGGGACTATATTGAATCATCCTTCGGGACTATATTTGATCATTCGTCAAGTGCTACAAAATTCACTAAGTTAAATCTACTAAGGTGTTTTATTCAATTTATCATCAAGTTCACAACATATTCTTAACAATCTCCCCCAATTTATATTTACTGGAATTGTAGCCATAAATTCAGAGAAATTTGATGATAACGAAATATCCTAAAAATACAGATTAAAAATAGTAGATAAAACTGACAAGTGCTACAATATTTACTGAAAATTGAACAATGCAAAGTATACAAAGAAGTTGCTCACAATCATTATCAAGGTGCTCCTCTAGTCTGAGAAGATAAATTTATTTCCTTGATTGTCTGGATTTCTTCCCAAGCCTCCTGTTGTTCTCTTCTATCTGATTTTGGAGTTGTTTGTGGAACTCAAGTTCATAAGCTTCTGAGAGATCTAGCATTTCTTATATTTTCAATAGAGTCTCATTTCTAGAGATACTCAACTGGTCCTCCAATTTGAAGAATCTTCTTACTCCCTTTTCATCCCTGAATTCCATCAGCCAAAAGGGCCTCAAATGCACTCTCTTTCCTGTGAAGGGAATTGACAGGGTTTTTGGTAGTGCATATTTAGCTCTATTACTCCTCAGCTCCTCAATCTTCTTTAGAACTAATCTCCTTGCTGTCACATCGAATCCAAAGTTCTTTTTGAAAGATGAGTAGATCTTTATTAGAACAGCTTGGCTTTCTAAAAGAATCCTGTGAAACAGCCATATTATCTCTTTTCCTCCCTTATATTTAAACACCAGCCTTTCAGGGAGATGTTTGTGAGCGTCAATTCCTCTTACTTCTTCCAATTCATCTAAGTAGAGGTTTATGTTAGAGAATTCCTTTATGTCACAGATGTATAACAGATCTCCCTTGTTGACTGTAGATTGAGTTTTGATTAGGGTCTTGGATATGAGAGTCACAGGCTTCACTTTCTTGCTTGCTCTTGTCTTTGTCTTCTTTGGCTTGTTGAAGATAGGAAAATTTAGCTCAGGAATTGGCAAACTATCCCAATCTACTGGCTCATCCTTGAGAATAATGGGCTCACCATGTGTTAGGTCACACACACTGTAGAAGGGGGTTGAATACAGTGTATAGCACAATCAAATCGAATTCAAATAACACAAGTAACAGAAAATAGACTTTATTCAATGCAATAAACTCTGTTACAATATGGAACTGTCCTCTCTCAGTAATGAACAAATATCACGAGAGCTGCTAGGGTTATAATGAATAATATTCTCGATAATGATAACACTTATAGTGTAAATCCTATGTCTGTGTTTATATATCACACAGTTACAAGATAATCACTAACTGATATGGAATATAATTCTGCTTCCTAAAATATATCAATCAGATATCTTTTCTTCCAAGTATTCCATTCTTCGTAGAATTCCTTCTTCATGCATATCTCTTCTTACGTTTGTCTTGATCTTCTTTCCTTTCAATCAGCCGCCTTCCTTATCTGAAAGTTTCCTTTAAGTTCTGATATTATCTCCTGATAAATATCTCCTGAATCTTAAGTACTGATCACTTAAGTTCTGACTTCAGTATAAGTGCTGATTTCAGTTAAGTACTGATTTGTCCTGTTTAAGTAAGATCTGAAAACTAAACATAAATCATATTAGTCATGACGTTATCAAATATATCTAACAATCTCCCCCAACTTGTAAATTAGCATAATATACAAGTTTAACAGATATTTGATGATGTCAAAAACATTAAGTACAAATGCATGAGAAATTGACTAGATAACTACAACTTACGGTCCTTAAAGCTTTACCAACTTTAACTTCTGATAACAACTTCAGTTTGTATATATATCAGAATTTGAGCAGTTGTAGATCTTGACTTGGCTTCACTTTCTGATCTCTTTGATGTCAGGAGTTGTTCTGAGATAGTTCTTTAACAAATATCTCTCATCATATCTGAGTTCATCAATCATCCTCCTTTTAGCATCTTTGAGTTCTGCAGTATCTTCACCAGTTTGGAAGATAGCATATCTGAGATCATTAATTTTTGCTTTTCTCAACTCCTGATCTAGTCTTATGACATAGGCTTTGTCAGACTCCAGATTGAATTAAAGTCCCTTAATACCAAGATATGTTCTGATCTGTGCAGTATTAGGCTTCATATCAACAATATCACCCTTGTAATCTCTGTACTTTGGACAGTATGTGCTGTTAGACTTTACAGAATAAAGCCTTTTCTGTCTCTGAATTTGAGTCTTCAAATAGTTTGCAGCACTTTCTGTTATTCTGTCATTTACTTGAACTAAGAATAAACATGTTCTAGTTCTTCAAAATATTTCAGTGGTATAGCATTTTCCCTTATATGGTAAACCCTACCATCTGTCATGAAATATAACAAGATGTGTTCTTTCAAGAAGGTATGATAGACCATCTGTACAGATTCCAGTTGATTCAATCTTTCAAGAGTTGCTCCAACACCTGGTTCACTTAAGGAAGTTGGATCATTGATTGTGTTCTGCACTCTTCTTTCATCAGCACTACCCAATCCAGATTTATCTCTTGCTTCCTTTCCAGTAACCACTCTTGCTTCAAAACCACTTGCTGCAGTCTTCAAAGGTTGAGTCTGTTTGGTTTTAGTGAATCCTGGTAGGAGTAACTTTGAGGATTTAACATGAGCAATGTTAGAGGTTTCCTTTGACTTATCTTCTGATATTAAGTCAACTTGAGTCATGTCAGAGGTTGCTTGCTTCATTGTTATATCATAACTAACTATATCTTGACTCTGAACAACTTCAGCCATGTTAGAGGTTGTCTTAGAAATTTTCCTTGAAGTCAGAGTAAGATCAGCATCTTCAACAGAAATTTCTTCATCCATGGGAGGCACATAAACCTTTATAGGTTCACCAACTTTTTCTTTGCCCTTGGACCTTGGATCTATCTGTAATTGTGATTTGACCTTAGTTGCTACAGGATTTGTCCTTTCTTTTATCACAATGCCTTTAGCCGTGGGAAGTTTCTTTTTACCAACAGAAGCTTCAGATTTGGAGTTGACTTTTTCTGACTTAAGTATAGCTTCTTCTTCCATTAGACTCTCAAAGTCCATTCCTGGATTTTATTTCAGAATTAACTGTCTTGAAATTTCTTCATCAAGATCCAAAAGTTCATCAGAACTTATCCTTTTACCAGTATCAGAAGTTATTATTCTCCCAGTATCAGAACTTGTTCTATGACTTGTAGTTCCAGCTCTTCTTGATGAGAGACCTCTACTTTGACCATGACCTCCACCCATTCCAGAGTTTCCCTGGTCATCTTTTTCATCATCTTTCCCCTTCAGTATCTTAACAGTTTTGCATTTGGACTTAATTACTTTCTCCCCCTTTTTGGCATCAGCAGGTAAAAGAAGAGAGAGAAGCAATTCCACTGAGGATTGGATTTCATCGAGTTGAGATTGCTGAGAAGCTTGATTTTTCAAAATGTCATCAATCTGAGATTATTGCTTCTCATGGGTTTTCTCATTGTAGGCAACTCTGTCAAAGGTAGGTTGGAAAAAACTTTTCTTTTCAAGTTTCATAGTCATTTCTTGCTTGAGTAAAGCTTCTTGAATTTTATGCACCTCGGCATGAGTTGTTGAGTGTTGACCTTGAAGGTGTCTAGTACTCAATGCAGTAACTCTAAGCTGTGTCTTGAAATCATCATTAACTAGCATCTCATCAGCTTTTGCCAAGTGCTCAGCAAGAATTCTTTCATTTGGAACAAAGGTAACTGTGTTCCACTCCTTATTCCACTCCTGTCCTCTAGGAGTTTCAATGCAAGGTACTAGTGCATCTCCTCTAACAAACTTTTTAACTAGTTCAGCTTTTGAAGGAGCTTGTAGAGTTGCATGGTCAGAAGGACCAGTTTCATCAGCATCTGCATTTGTAGCAGCATCACCAGTATCATCAGCATTTGCAGCATCAGAACTTACAGAGTCAACATCCTCTGATAAAAGAACAGTATGAGAGGCTATTGAGGCTTCAACATCAACACCATCCTCTAAGTGCTGATCTGCTTCAAAGTTCTGATCAACAGCCATATTTTGATGCTCACCTATAGTCTGATTTTCAATGTCTAGATGCAGAGAAGGTGTTGTAGAAAATTCTGGAATTTCATTAGCATCAGGAATTGGTGTTGTTGATGGATTGATTGGAGCTGGTGGAGCTTCTAAGTAGAGAACCTCAGGCACAATTAGGTTGTGAATAGCAATCTCAGCACTTGTGCCTGGGTCTGCAGTAGATACTGGTTCATTTATAGGAGACACGGGTGGTGTAGATACTTTATCTTGAGCAGTTTCCTGAGTTGGTGACAATGGAGGTGTAGATGCAGTAGCTTCAGCAAATTCTGGCTCTTTTGAGATCAGAGATTCCTGATCTCCTTCCTTAGCTGCTGCTTCCTCATCCTCTGAAACTGACTCAGCCCTGTACCTTTGTGCTCTCTGTTTCTTGTATCTCTTTGAAGGTGGAGATTCCTTGGTAATTTCAGCAGAATACATCCTTCTAAGCCTTTTGAGAAGCTTAGAACCCCCAATTCCAGTATCCTTCTAAGAAGAGACCTTCTCAGCTTCTTTGACAACAGGTTCAAACATATGAACCTGTTCCTCACTGTCTGACTCATCTCTCAGAACAATCCTCCTTCTCTTCTGTGCTATCTGAGGTCCAGTCTTTGTCATCTTGGGTTTTGAAGATGAAGGCCTCACAGTATGTGCTGATGATGTAGGTTGAGATATCTGTGAAGGTTTGAAATATGTTCTGATAGAGGGTTGGGTAGGTTGAGGTGTATATGTGGTATGTTCTGATGGTTGTTGTGGTGTCTGGGTTGTGTTGGTGGGTTGGACATCAGGGTAAACAAATCTGTAGGTTTGAGGATCAGCATTTACCAGGATCTGTTTTACAGACTGAGGTATCTGTAAGGGTCTAACTACATTTTTCTTAAGGTCAGCATTTACCAAATCATTAAAAGCCCGTTTTGCAAGTTTAAAGGGTGGAATTAAAGTACTGGCTTGTTGGGGTACATCAGCACAACAAAAAGTATATATAAGCTGACAGAATCTAGCAAAGTATACTACATTCCTATCCTCTGTCATCCTATCCCCTATGAAATCGAGCACAGCACTTGCAAAATCAAAATGAGTTTGGTGAATAATAGCATACCCGATGTGTTGACTCATAATTGGAATGACATCAAAGTTGGAACACTTATTGGCGAATGCCTTAGTGATGCAGTCGAAGAAAAAGCTCCATTCCTTCCTGATATGTGTAGGATTTTATCTATCACGGAAGCATGGTAAAACAATTTTACACATATAAAATCCAAATAAAAGCATATAAATCGTGATTAAAATCGAGGGATCGATTTCTAACCTTTAAAAGCGATCCAAGAACCACGAGCGGAGATCCTTAGAAGCTGCTCCTCAAGTGTGAAGCACTCCACCGGTATCCACCAAGAAAACGATGTAATGAAGTAGGAGGAGGTGGAGAGAATTAAGGTTTTGTAAATCTTTTTGGGTTGAGGCAAAAATAGGGTTTATAATGGTATATTTATAGGCAAAATTTTCAGCTGAAAATTTCCCATAAAACATTATTATTATTAACCCTTTATTATTCTCACTAATAATTAAAACACCTTTTAATTAATAATTCTTTTTCTAAACACTTTAGAAATAATTCTCTCTCTTGATTTAATTTCCAAAAAATTAAATTCTTAATTAATAATATTAGAAACTTTTCTTAATTAATTTATAATCAATTAAATCTCATTTAATCAATTATTAAATTTTCTAATTAATTATTTATTTCATAAATAAATAATTATCAGCCATTATTAATTAATTCCTCCACCATTAAATTATTCTCTTTTATGGTGTGACCCTGTAGGTTCAATATTAAGCCGGTAGTAGAAATAAATAATAATAAAACTATTTTATCATTATTTATATAAATTCTCTAATTCATTAAATATGATTAATTAATTAATCATATTTATTCTACATCGTGAGGGATACTTCTCAACATATCGCGACTATCCGGATAATACGAATTCACTGCTTAGAATACCAAGAACCTATTCAGTAAATAGTTACCGTACAATTAATTCCTTCTACCCTGCAATGTCAGGATTAAATACAAGGCATGAAACTTGTGTCAAGCCTATCTTATTTAATCACTTGCTTTCCCATTCACTATGCTTAGTTCTATTTAATGTAAATTAGAAACTCCTTTCTAATTTCATTCACTCCGGCCAGAGATTCCTGAACTAGCATAAGTGGATCAACATTGAACATTCTCTTCCTTCACTGGAAGGGGTAGATCCTTTATTGATCATACACTATATTCGTGTACAAATTCCTATACCCAGTAGAGCCCTTATAATTGTCCCTGGAGACTAAGAACTAAACCAAAGCATAGTTCAGTGTACACAAGATGACTATGATGACCTCAAGTCTAAGGATACTTGTACAACTATCACTATGTGAATAACTGCTGACACGTGAGTGAACTCCATCAGTTGTTGAGCTGTGTGAGTCATGTTCAGTGAACTTATTCTATAATAAGCACCTACATACTAGCTATAGTGTCACCACACAAATGTCTATGAGAACAGACATCCTTCATAATGAAGCAAGCATAGTATGTACCGATCTTTGCGGATTACTAATTACCAGTTAGTAATCCTACGACCAGGAAATATTTAAGTTTAGAGTTATCATCTTTTAAGTCTCATTATTATGATCTCATCATAATCCATAAAAAGCTTTACTCTAAACTATGGTATATCTTATTTAAACACTTAAATAGATAAAGCCCGCAATAAAACCAAAACAAGTCTTTTATTAATATCAATGAAATCAAAACAGATTACATAAAAGTTATTCTTAAATCATCATACATGATTGGACTTAGGACACATCTCTTTCAATATGTGCCCTTTTCAACTATCCAAGCTTGGCCAAACTCTTCTCATACCCCAAATTGGCCATGAGCTGTTGTAGAACAGGTTCATCCGCTGTTGAGAAAATGCAGCCTTCTGGTAAGTGGAGAGCTTTACGAACTGCTCCAGGAGTTACCACATGCTCAACATCATTCACTTCAAAAATAGTGCTTGGAGTACCAGTAGCACCACCATTATCAAAATGCCCAGTCCGCCAGAACGTCAGAACTTGTTGGCTTGAAATGACTTGAGGTTGGGTGAACGCATACCCAATCTCACTGTGTGCTAGAAGATCTTGCACAAAGTGCAAATCAGATGGAGCTTCAGCATGGTTCAAGATTGCAGCATAGTTGTTGGGTACAAACTTGGCTCCATCTATAATCAAATCCTTAGGTGCCATGAGAAAAATTGAGAAATTAGGTTGCCTGTAAGGTATTTGATAAAATATCTGTATGAAAAAGCGTCAGGAGATGAGAGAGAATAGTAGTAAAAAGAGAGAGATAAAATGTGAAAGTAAATAAAAGATTTTAGAATCTTTTCTCTCTTTTACTTATACTCGGTAAAAAAAGTAACCGTTATACACCTATCATACATGCAGCAGTAAAGGATAATTAATGGGCACTGGAAAATGCATCAGAATATGATTGTACTTTACACTGTATTCACCCCCTCTACAGTGTGTGTGACCTAACAAGTGGTATCAGAGCCTATCTGTTAACGCATATACAGTTTAAGATCCAAACACAATCATGTCTGACACAGAAACTCCAACTAAGCCTACCAAAACTGAAAAACCTCCAAAGACACAAATTCAAAGTCGGTATGAGACCATCAGAGTTCCCATACTGAGACCATCTGAATATGCCATATGGAAGGTGAGGATGACCATGTTTCTGGAAGTTACAGATCCAGAATATCTTGATAGAATCAAGGAAGGACCTCACAAACCAACCAAGCTCGCTGTTGCAATTGCAGGTGAAACAGCAAAGACTGTACCAAAGGAAAAGAGTGATTATACTGCTGAAGATATCGCATCAATTGCTAAGGATGCTAAGGTACGACACTTACTGCATAGTGCCATTGATAATGTAATGTCAAACAGGGTAATTAATTGCAAGACTACGAAGGAGATATGGGATGCTCTGGAAACAAGGTGTCAGGGAACTGATATAATTAAGAAGAACAGGAAGACAATACTCACTCAAGAGTATGAACACTTTGACTCAAAGGCTAATGAGTCATTAACTGATTTATATGATAGATTTGTCAAACTTTTGAATGATCTGTCACTGGTTAATAAGGAGTATGATCTTGAAGATTCAAACCTTAAATTCCTGTTAGCTCTTCCTGAATGTTGGGATTTGAAGGCAACAACAATAAGAGACAACTACAGTCTTGATGAAACAACTCTTGATGAAATTTATGGAATGCTCAAGACTCATGAACTTGAGATGGAACAAAGAAGCAAGAGGAAAGGAGGAAAGTCAAGGACAGTTGCTCTTAAAGCTGAAGAAGAATCCCCCAAGGCAACTACCTCAAGGAAAGACAAGGGTAAAGCTCTTTTCACAAAGTCTGATACTGAGTCATCAAGTTCTGAAAGTGATGATGACTCAGATTCTGAAAGCTTGCCTGAGACTGATGCTGATGAGGAGATGATGAAGCTGTGTGCTCTTATGGTGAAAGGGATTTTTTTTTTTTTTTTTTTTTTTTTTTTACAAAGATTGCATACAGGAAGTTCAGGAAGGGAAAGAAGTTTTCCAGGAAAGGCACAAGTTCTGATAAGAAGAATTTCAGAAGATCTGAGGGAAGAGGAGGAAAGTCTGATAGAGGAGATTATACAAATGTCAAATGCTATAACTGTGGTGAGAAAGGCCACATATCTCCTGATTGCAAGAAAGTGAAGGGTGACAAAGGCAAGGCTCTTGTCACAAAGAAGAAAAGCTGGACAGACACCTCAGACTCTGAAAGTGAGGAGAACTATGCTTTGATGGCAAATGCTGATAAAGAAAGTGTTGAGAGCAGTTCTGAAGCTGCTGAAATAAAGGTACCTCAGACTACTAATGCTTTTCATACTGATGATATTAATGAGTTGAGAAGATATCTTAAAACCATGTTTGTTAGTTATAGAGATCAAACTTTAACATGTGAAAGATTAACTTCTGAAAATCTTGCTTTTAAGAAAAGAAATGATTTCTTAGAAAAAGAGTTAGTTATGTTCCATCAAACTCAGAAGGATAGAGATGATGCTTTTTATGTTAGGGATAAAGTGCTAAAAATGAATGAATCTCTAAAAACTGAGTTAGAAAAGGAAAGAGAGATTATCAGGACTTGGACTAACTCTGGCAGAACAACTCAAAATTTGCTAAGTAGTGAAAATTGGAAAGAGGGCTTAGGTTATGGAGAGAAAAATAATGATAAAGGAACTGTAGAAATTAAGCATGTTGATAAGCAAAAGCCGAAGTTAAAACCTGTTAAGTTTGTAACTGTAAAGTCTGATAATGAGAAATCAGAAGTTAAAGAGGGATTAACTTCTGACAAACTAAAACAGGAAAAGACAGCTGAAGTAAACATAGGCTTAATGACTAAGAAGCAGCTTAAGCATAAGCTGAAAGATGTTAAGAATGCAAACAAGGTAAAATCACCTAGGAAAAATAGGAATGGAAAGGAAGGTGTGAATAAAAGCAATGATTATAAGCCTGTTTCTGATGCCCCTAAGAAAACATGTCATAACTGTGGAAGTTCTAACCATCTGGCTTCTTTTTGCAGGAAGAATAAGAACATAAACTCCTTACCTTCAAAGTCAGGAGTTAAGAGTCAGTCTGTTAGATATAAGCCACAAAATCCTTGTTTTCATTGTGGTAGTTTATGGCATTCCATTTATACTTGTAAGGAATATCATAGTTTGTACTATGATTATTATCAAATAAAACCTTCTTTAAAGAAAATTTCTATTGTTCCTTCTAGTGTAAATTCTGATACAAAGTCTGATAGTGTAAATTCTGATAAGAAAAATGTTAACATAAATTCTGATGCTAAATCCGCTACAAATGTTAACAAACTTGATAAGGCCAAAGGATCCAAGCAAGTCTGGGTCCTTAAAACTAATCAATAGTGGTCTTTGTGATTGCAGGGCAACAGGAAAAATATCCTAGTTCTGGACAGTGGATGTTCAGGACATATGACTGGAAATAAAGCCCTGCTATCAGACTTTGTGGAGAAAGCTGGCCCAAGTGTTTCTTATGGAGATGGCAACATTGGAAAAACATTGGGATATGGCAATCTCAATCTTGGGAATGTCATCATTAAAGAAGTAGCTCTAGTCTCAGGACTTAAACACAATCTGCTGAGTATAAGTCAAATTTATGACAGAGGTTATCATGTTGATTTCTTTGAAGAACACTGTGAAGTTATGAGTAAATCTAAAGGAAAAGTTGTTCTGAAAGGATACAGGCGTGGTAACATTTATGAAGTCAAGCTTTCAACAAGTACTGATGGTTCTGCAATCTGTCTGATGAGTGTAATATCTGGGATATATCGTGTAATTATTTTGCTATTAAATAATTATTATGTGTGTTCAGTATCTATTCTGTGAGTTAATTGTTAAATGTTATCTGTACTTGGATATTCAAAAATAATATTAATTGAGTATTTTAATTTTTATATGTCCAAAATAAAACATAGATAATTGTCATATCTTCCTAATTAATTTTATGTTGATTTATGGATTTATAAGGATCATATGAAATTTATAAAAAAAAATTTCGAGTATTTAAAATCTATTTTATAAAAACGGGAACCAATCGACGTCATCCGTTGTTACGTTTTTGGAACCCGAAACTCTTCCGAGAACTCCTTCCTAACCTAATTGTAATATTCCGAGCATATTCCATGTTTTGACTTTTTCGATCTGGCGTACGGTTTGTTCTACGCGGGTCCCGACGCAACATGTTCGATACAATATTCGTTTCGGTAAACCAATAAAACCCGTATTTTCGATAAACGGGAGTTTTTTATTAAACTATCGCAATTATCACTTCGTAGTACGTGTAACCAGATGCTGAGACCAACCGCAGTACAAATTATACTGATTTGGATAATTATCCCGAAAACCGATATCGTTTGGATCAGTTTTTATAAATAAACGTACCGTTTTATATCCGGAATGATCCAACGGGATACTAATTTTCCGTAATTATAAATAGCCTTTTACCGTATTTTATTTCGTATCAAAATCATTTGCAGATAGTTAATTTTATAATTTTCAGAGAAAACCCCTAATTACATAAACTGTTCTAAGAATCAAACAGCAAAATGAAGGCGTTACCAATCTCTGTTTTCAAAGCTTGAGTAACCAAAATGAAGGATTTGAAGTGTTCTACCAGATTCTGAGCTTTGTTTTACTGCAGAAATCAAGGTTTATTTTCTATAATTTTATTTATTTTCGAATTAAATTTATTAAAAATATGAATTTTTGTTCGGATGATTGTTTGTATGATTTGATGATTGCATGTTATAGAGCTTGTTTTCCTGATGATTTTGATATATTATACGTCTGATTTGGAGTTCAATAACAAGTTCAAATTTGAGTTTGATTTTCGAATTTCAAAATTAGGGTTTATAACCCGTATGAATGTTCTTAATTGAAATTTGGGGGTTTCTTATTCTGGAATAGATTGATGTTGTGATATAGTGGATTGCGTTCTCTGTGAAATTTGCAATCTAGTCGTATAAGTTTCATGAATCACCGAGGTCTGTAGAGAAGGGAGTTGTCTTTTGAAATTTTCCGAAGTTCGCCGGAAACTGGAAAACTTCACGGCCAACTCAAGGATGATTAGAATGATTTGTTGGTATGGTTGAGTTCCTGGTGAAATATAGATGTGATCTGGGGGTGTTGGTGGGGTGAGGACGTCGGGAACGTGTTCTCCGGCCACCCCTGTATTTTCCGGCGACGGGGCTGGAAAATTACAGTTTAGTACCTATAATTTTGAAAACGATGCTGTTTGGTCCCTGAGGTTTCCAGACTTTGCAAATTTAGGATTCCTGTTTTAAAAATGTTTAAAAATCATATTTCCTATTTATTTTTATTATAAAAATTCATTTTTAATTTCTGAAAATTCTAAAAATTAGTATTTTAATTTCGAAAATTATTTTTAATTTAAAAATAAATCTGAATTAATTAGTTAATTAATTTCAGTTAATTTTAATTGATTAATTGGTCAATTAATTTGAAAATTAATTGATTAATTGATTTAATTAATTATTAATTGATTTTAGTTAATTATTTAATTAGATTTAATTATTTAAAAATGATTTAAAAATTTCAAAAAATAGTTTCGAGCTTTAAAATATCATTCTAAATTATTTCCAAGGCTCGATAATTATTATAAAATTGTTTCGGAGCCAGAATTGGCCAACCGAACCCTGTTTATTAACCCGAAATTGATTCAACGATCCGTTTTAATTCCGAAAAATGTTTTAAAAATCATTTTAAATACCAGAAAGCCTATTTATGACCCGAGACTTCTTTATAAATGATATATCATTGATTACGTGATGTATTATGTGCTATACGTGACTGGTTGATTGGCTATCGGTCTATATATTCGATGTTTACTTGATTATTGCATAACTTTCAATCCGTTAATCGGATTTGGGTAAAACGAAGGGTAGATAGAAGTATGTGTTGAATAGAACTCTATGAGTTATTTATTGATAGATGATTATGATATGTGAGCAGAAGAGGCAAGGTGTAGGAAAGGGAAACAGGTAGTTGAGAAGTAAGACGGTTGTGATTGGAAGCGAGTACAGTGTAGTAAGCTAATACCAGGCAAGTGTTCTGAACTTTCTTGAGATATTGTAGTATTTGATAGTCTTGTTGATATTGCAAGTGCTTTGAAACATTAAAACCCAAACTCTGATTCCAGTCATTGTTTTTGAGCCATGAACCTTATTCTTTCTAGACCATTGATTGTTGTATACCCAAACACGAACCTCAAGTATACTATACTACTCCACAAATACATGCAAACAGAATCCCAAACACCAAACTGAATTACTTATATACTCAAATATTGTATCTTATGCTTTGAAAGCCAAATCTTTGAAACCCTGAAATGTTGATTCCTTTGTTATCCAATTCTTTCAATACCAGCATCCAAGCTTTTAAATTATCTTATTGATCCTTACAAGGATTGAAACCCTTTCATTGTTAAACACTCATCGTTGTTAATGATTCTGGTTATTGTTTATTATTGCTTATTCTGTTATTATGTTAGAATTGGATTATTTTTATAAAATTGTGGACCAGATTCGTGGTCAAACCATATAATGGTCAAGTTAGGCCAATGTGTGCCTTGGATCCAGTAGTTAGAGCAATATTGTGTGCCTTGCTCGGGGTTAGTGCGTGACTGATCAGCAGCCTAACCTTAGTTTTTAAATTAAAAGTATAATATCCAATTCTAAATCATAATCCATTGTTCACCTGATATCATAATCATGTTCTCTTGATGAACATTATTCTCAGTTTTGTCATTATGACTTGCTGAGCTAGTTAACTCATTTGTGCGATGTTGTTTATATTCTTTCCAGTTAAAAAGGAACCAGTTGGTAATGAGGATCCCCAGTCTAGTGCGAGAGCTAGGGGTTCAGGTTGAGAAAGCTGAGCTAGTAGGCTTCTTTTGGAATGATTTAAGTTTGTAAAAGTTGTAATAAAGTTTAATACCCAGTTTGAGTTTGAATGATTGGGATTTGAACGGTATGTAATATAAGTAGATGTGTGGCTTGTGTGCATACTTTAGCCTGTTGCGATCCGTGGTAGTTGGTAAATAGGGTCACTGCATATTATTGTTATCTTTATTATTGTTATAAGCAGGTTATAAATAAGGTGTGTGTATGTGTGTGTGGACCCCAAACTTCTGACCCGGGTTTGGAGGGCGCCACAGGTTTGGTATCAGAGCCACAGGTTATAAGTCACTGACACAAGCCTAGGTTGACGGGAATGGGTAGAGGGTTAGGATTAGAAGTAAGGAATAGAAAGATAGAACGTCGAGAGGTTGAGTGCTTCGGTATATCAGGTATTAGTGTAATTCACGTTATGGTTCGAGATTCTGATATTGCGATATGATTTCAGATAGCAGCGATGGCTGACTCTTTTATTCCCGTATCAGCTGATCACTTAGAGCCTTCAGTTGGAGTGCCCTCTTCGGATCCATGTCATGTTGTTCCACCAGTGTTGGTTATACTACATCCACCTGTGTTGCAGCCCGTACCACTGCAGGCTATTCCACCTCCAGGCATGAGGCCACTGTTGGATTTTTAACGCAGCGGGGCATGGCAAAACACTTTTACACATACAAAATCCAAATAAAAGCATATAAATCATGAATAAAAATTCGAGGGATGGAATCTAACCTTTTAAAATAATTCGGAGACAACGATCAGAGATCCTTAGCAGTTGCTCCTCAAGTGTGAAGCACTCCACCGGTATCCACCAAGAAAACGATGTTAAGGAGGAGGAAGGAGGTGGAGAGAATTGGGTTTTCCAAACTTTTTGGGTTTTCGGGTTTGATGTGGGTTCGAATAAAATAGGGTCTATAATAGTGTATTTATAGGCAAAATTTTCAGCTGAAATTTTCCCATAAATATTATTATTATTATGCCATTTATTATTCTCATTAATAATTAAAACACCTTTTAATCATTAATCCTTTTTCTAAACACTTTAGAAATAATCCTCTCTCTTGATTTAATTTCCAAAAATTAAATCCTTTAATTAATAATATTAAGAACTTTTCTTAATTAATTTATAATCAATTAAATCTCATTTAATCAATTATTAAATTTTCCAATTAATTATTTATTTCATAAATAAATAATTATTAGCCATTATTAATTAATTCCTCCACCATTAAATCATTCTCTTTTATGGTGTGACCATGTAGGTTCAATATTAAGCTGGTAGTAGAAATAAATAATAATAAAACTATTTTATCATTATTTATATAAATTCTCTAATTTATTAAATATGATTAATTAATTAATCACATTTATTCTACATCGTGAGGGATACTTCTCAGCATATCGCGACTATCCGGATAATATGAATTAACTGCTTAGAATACCAAGAACCTATTCAGTGAATAGTTACCGTACAATAAACTTCTTCTACCCTACAATGTTCCGATTAAATACAAGGCATGGATCTCGTGTCAAGCCTATCTAATTCAATCACTTGCTTACCATTTACTATGCGTAGTTCTATGCAAATTAGAAACTCCTTTCTAATTTCATTCACTCTGGCCAGAGATTCCTGAACTAGTATAAGTGGATCAGCCTTGAACATTCGCTTCCTTCACTGGAAGGGGTAGATCCTTTATTGATCATACACTATCTTCATGTACAAATTCCTATACCCAGAAGAGCCCTAATAATTGTCCTTGGAGACTAAGAACTAAATCAAAGCATAGTTCAGTGTACACAAGATGACTATGATGACCTCAAGTCTAAGGATGCTTGTACAACTATCACTAAGCGAACAACTGCTGACACGTGAGTGAACTCCATCAGTTGTTCAGCTGGGCGAGTCATGTTCAGTGAACTTATTCCATAATAAGCACCTACATACTAGCTATAGTGTCACCACACAAATGTCTATGAGAACAGACATCCTTCATAATGAAGCAAGCATAGTATGTACCGATCTTTGCGGATTATTAATTACCAGTTAGTAATCCTATGACCAGGAACTATTTAAGTTTAGAATTATCATCTTTTTAGGTCTCACTATTATGATCTCATCATAATCCATAAAAAGCTTTACTCTAAACTATGGTATATCTTATTTAAACACTTAAATAGATAAAGCCCGTAATAAAAACAAAACAAGTCTTTATTAATATCAATGAAATCAAAACAGATTACATAAAAGTTATTCCTAAATCCTAATATATGATTGGACTTAGGACATATTCCTTTCAGCCACCTGTCAGAGGACCCCCACCTGCTGATTCAGGCTTTACTAATCATTCAGTCATAGGAGTACCTTTCCAGTTCTCTTCCTATCATGTCCCATATCATCAGTTTGAGGCTTGCCTTATGGAGCAGCGATTCCTACAGGGTCAGATCCAGGAGTTATTGCATATCATGTGTACCAGAGAGATGGGGAGTGGTGAGAGGCGACTTAGGGAGAGGCTTCAGGCGTTTCATAGAGCAGTTGCTATGAGGATTGCTGAGGCTACACATGAGGACATCACCCCTGATTTCCTAGTGGAGTGGGCTAAGTGGGTTCTAGAGGAGCTTGAGGAGATAGGAGGTCCAGATTTGCCATGAGCCAGAGATTCAGAGATGAAGATACTGAGCAGTGTTGTTATGGTTATGTAGTATGTACAGTAGTGTGTAGTGTGTATCAGTAGACTTTTGAGTTGTCTTTATAGACTAGCTATGATGACTAGTGAATAGGTTGTTGTACCCTTTTTGCTTTTACTTCCGAAGCGTCTTTACGCTTGTACTACCTAAAACTTTTGATCTATATATTAGTACATTTTTCCTTTCCAGTACTGTCATTTACTTTATTGCACCTGTGTTACCTTACCTTATTTATTGCACCAGTTATACCCTGTGATACCATGTACCCTGTTTTCCATAACTGTTCATATTCTGTAAAGAAGCATGCAATTTACTTAGTTACAACTGTTTTCAAAAAGAGATATTTCTGTTTTGCAAAACTGTCCTTTTATGCAAAAGATTGATTCAAAAGCTAAATAAGTTGATTGATTCTTTACAGAAAATGCCTCCCAGAAGAAATACCCGCACCAACACCCAGAATGAAGGAACCAACAACAATAACAACCAAGATGATACAAACCCAAATGTGAACCCAGGACCCATAGACCCAGCAATAGCCCAGATTCTTCAAATCTTGGCCCAACAAACAGTTCACCTGGCACAACAACAACAAAGGCAGACCAACCCCCAGGTAACTTTCAAAACTTTTCAGGCAGTAAACCCACCAGAATTCAAGGGTTCCTTAGAGCCAATTGAGGCAAATATGTGGTTAAAGGAAATAGATAAGGAATTTTCCTTAGTGAAAGTAAAGGAGGAACGGAAGGTTGAGTTTGCAAGTTACTATCTAAAGAATGAAGCCACCTATTGGTGGGAGATGGTGAAGATATTGGAAGGTACAGATGTTATTACTTGGGAAAGGTTTAAGGAATTGTTTTTAGAAAAGTATTTTCCTCAGTTTGTTCAGGATCAAATGGAGCTGAAGTTTTTAGAATTAAAGCAAGAGAACATGTCGGTAACAGATTATGAAGGTAAGTTTGAGGAATTGTCAAGGTATGTACCATCGTATGTGGATACTGACAGGAAGAAGGCTAAAATATTCCAGCAAGGTTTGAAACCCTGGATCAGAGGGAAGGTAGCCATTTTTGAATTGGATACCTATGCAGGAGTAGTACAAAAGGCTATGATCGCAGAGACAGAGAGTGAGATGTTCCAGAAGGAGAGAGAAAGCAAGAAAAGGAAAGTTGAGGGAAGTGAGGGTCAGTCACAACCAGGGAAGTTTCCAAATTTTAAGAAGGTCAAGTTTCAGCCAGGGAAAAATTTTAACTTCAGGAAACAGAATGCAAGAGACGGAGGCCAGAGCAACCGTCCAGTTAATACAAATAAGCCAAATCAGTTGAGACTAACTTTTCCAGATTGTCAAGTATGTGGAAAGAAGCATGGAGGAGTTTGTAATAAGTTGAATGTGGTATGTTTCAAATGCAACTAGAAAGGGCACTATTCGAGGGAGTGCCGAAATCAGCCAGCAAGAGAACCAGCAAGTAAGGATCAGCCTATCCGGAATCCAGCAGTAAAGGTTCCAGCCATTGGATTTACGTGCTTTAAATGTGGAAAGCCAGGACATATGGCCAGGGATTGCAAGTCATCAGCCCCAGTCAGTAATGCATTAAGGATTATGGGATCTACCCCAGCAGTGAATGAGACTCCAAGGGCTAGAGTTTTTGACATGTCGGTGAAGGATGCGATCCAAGATACGGATGTCGTGGCAGGTACGCTTAATGTGAATTCTTTATGTGCCAAAGTGTTAATAGATTCGGGAGCAACTCGATCGTTTGTTTCACAAGATTTTGTTAGTAAGTTAAATTGTCCAGTTGAATGTTTAAATGAAATAATGACTGTGGAATTAGCAAATCAAGAACGTGTATCTGTTAATCAAGTTTGTGGGAATTGTGAGATTGAGATTTCTGGTAGAAAGTTTTGTGTAGATTTGATACCATTTAAGTTAGGAGAATTTGACATTATATTAGGGATGGATTGGTTATCTAAGCACGATGCCCAGATAGATTGTCGAAATAGGAAGGTAATGGTGAAGATGCCTGACAAAAGGATAATAACGTTCAAGGGTCAAAAACAAGTAAAGAAGTTTTTAACGATGATTCAAGCCAAGAAGTTACTATGACAAGGATGTGAGCATTTCATGGCATATGTGATTGACAGAAGTCAAGAACCAATAAAACTTGAAGATATTACAGTTGTGAATGAATTTCCAAACGTATTTCCCGACGAGTTACCAGGACTTCCTCTAGATAGAGAAATTGAATTTGCGATCGACTTAGCACCTGGAACAGAACCAGTATCCAAGGCCCCGTACAGAATGGCGCCTGTTGAGATGAAAGAGCTAGCGAAGCAATTGCAAGAGCTGTTAGAGAAAGGAGTAATCAGACCCAGTGTATCCCCGTGGGGAGCCCCGGTATTATTTATCAAGAAGAAAGATGGAAGCATGAGACTGTGTATTGACTATAGGGAGCTCAACAAGCTGACAATCAAGAACAAGTATCCGTTACCCAGAATTGATGATCTGTTCGACCAGTTGAAGGGAGCCAAGTATTTCTCCAAAATTGATTTAAGATTAGGATATCATCAACTAAAAATCAAGCTAGAAGATATACCAAAGACAGCTTTCAGAACAAGGTATGGACATTACGAGTTTTTAGTGATGTCTTTTGGATTGACCAATGCCCCGGTAGCGTTTATGGACCTGATGAACAGAATTTTCAAGGAGTATTTGGATAAGTTTGTTATTGTGTTTATAGATGATATTTTAATCTATTCAAAGACGGAAGAGGATCATGCGGAACATGTGAGAACGGCTTTGGAGATTTTAAGGAAAAAGAAGTTATATGCTAAATTCTCGAAGTGTGAGTTTTGGCTATAGGAAGTTCAGTTCTTAGGGCACATAGTTAGTAATAAAGGGATCAAAGTGGACCCGGCAAAAATTGAGACAATTACGAATTGGGAGAGACCAAAAACACCCACCAAGGTAAGAAGTTTCTTAGGATTGGCGGGATATTATCGTCGATTTGTTCAAAATTTCTCGAGGATTGCCACACCATTAACAAAGCTTACACGAAAGAATGAGAAGTTTATATGGAACGACAAATGCGAGGAAAGTTTTCAGGAGTTGAAGCGACGATTGATCACGGCACCTGTTTTGTCACTTCCAGATGATCAAGGCAATTTCGTAATTTATAGTGATGCTTCTCACAAAGGATTAGGATGTGTTCTAATGCAGCACGAAAAGGTGATTGCGTATGTGTCAAGGCAATTGAAACCACACGAACAGAAGTATCCTACTCATGATTTGGAGCTAGCAGCCATAGTTTTCGCTTTGAAGATTTGGAGACATTATTTGTATGGAGAAAAGTGCGAGATTTTCACGGATCACAAAAGCTTAAAGTACATATTCACACAGAAGGAAGTTAATATGAGACAAAGGAGATGGTTAGAGTTGATCAAAGACTATGATTGCTCGATTAATTATCATCCCGGTAAAGCGAACGTGGTAGCAGACGTATTGAGTCGGAAGGAAAGGTTGAATGTGTTATCAGTACCTGAAGACATATATAAGGAATTTCAGAAATTGGAATTGGAGATTAAAGTTTGCAAGCCTGAGGAAGCGAAAGTATACAGTATGACTTTCCAACCAGAATTATTTGAGAAAATAAAGAAATGTCAGGAAGATGTAATGGATCAAGATATAAATCGTTTGGTAGGTGAAGAGTTATGCACACAAAAGGATGATCAAGGTATTTTGAGGTTTTCATCTAGAATTTGGATTCCACCAGTGACGGAGCTAAAAAATGAAATTTTACAGGAGGCACATAATTCAAGGTATTCCATCCATCCAGGGAGTACCAAAATGTACAGAGATTTAAAGAAGAATTATTGGTGGCCAGACATGAAGAGGGAAATTGCGGAATGGATTAGCAAATGTTATACCTGTCAGAGAGTTAAAGCAGAGCATCAGAGACCAAGTGGATTGTTACAGCCATTGGAGATTCCAGAGTGGAAATGGGAACATATTGTCATGGATTTCATAGTTGGATTACCAAGGACAAGGGCTAATCATGATGCCATTTGGGTTATAGTGGATAGATTTACCAAATCAGCTCATTTTCTGCCTATAAATGAAAAAAATTCGCTCGCAAGTTGGTCCATATGTACCTGAAGGAAATTGTAGTTCGTCATGGAGTTCCTGTGTCTATTGTATCTGATCGAGATCCAAGGTTTAATTCAAGATTTTGGAAGAGTTTTCAAGAATGTTTAGGAACAAGACTGAATATGAGTACGGCCTATCACCCCCAGACGGATGGCCAAAGTGAAAGAACGATCCAGACAATCGAGGACATATTACGTGTTTGTGCTATTGATTTCAAATGAAGTTGGGACGAACATTTACCTCTGGTAGAGTTTGCTTACAACAACAGTTATCATACCAGCATTGGGATGCCACCCTATGAAGCCCTTTATGGACGCAAATGTAGATCTCCAATATATTGGGACGAAGTAGGAGAACGCAAGATACTTGGACCTGAACTGGTACAGCAGACAAAGGAAATTGTTGAAATTATCCAGAAGAGATTGATAGTCGCACAAGATCGTCAGAGGAAATATGCAGATTAGTCAAGAAAAGACATGGAATTTGAAGAAGGAAGCTTGATATTACTGAAAGTATCACCATGGAAAGGACTAACGAGGTTTGGAAAGAAAGGAAAGCTAAGCCCAAGATATGTCGGACCTTTTGAGATTTTAAAGCGCGTTGGCAAAGTAGCTTATGAGTTGGCGTTACCCCCGCACATGGAGCACATTCACAATGTTTTTCACGTATCGATGCTCAAGAAATATAATCCAGACTCCGGGCATGTAATAGAATATGAGCCAATAGAGCTTCAGGCAGATTTGTCATATATAGAGAGAGTCCGATAGAGATTTCAGAGGAGAGAGAGAAAGTATTGAAAAATAAAGTGGTAAAGTTAGTAAGAATATTGTGGAGAAACCCAAAGGTTGAAGAGTCAACCTGGGAGTTAGAAAGTGATATGAGAGAAAAGTACCCTCATTTCTTTTCTTAGGAGATTCTGAGGACAGAATCCTTTTAAGGGGGGAAGGATGTAATATCCGGGATATATCGTGTAATTATTTTGCTATTAAATAATTATTCTGTGTGTTCAGTATCTATTCTGTGAGTTAATTGTTAAATGTTATCTGTACTTGGATATTCAAAAATAATATTAATTGAGTATTTTAATTTTTATATGTCCAAAATAAAACATAGATAATTATCATATCTTCCTAATTAATTTTATATTGATTTATGGATTTATAAGGATCATATGAAATTTATAAAATCTTTTTCCGAGTATTTAAAATCTATTTTATAAAAACGTGAACCAATCGACGTCATCCGTTGTTACGTTTTTGGAACCCGAAACTCTTCCGAGAACTCCTTCCTAACCTAATTGTAATATTCCGAGCATATTCCATGTTTCGACTTTTTCGATCCGGCGTACGGTTTGTTCTGCGCGGGTCCCGGCGCAACATTTTCGATATAATATTCGTTTCGGTAAATCAATAAAACCCGTATTTTCGATAAACGGGAGCTTTTTTATTAAACTATCCCAATTATCACTTCGTAGTACGTGTAACCAGGCGCTGAAACCGAGACCGCAGTACAAATTGTACTGATTTGGATAATTATCCCGAAAACCGATACCGTTTGGATCAGTTTTTATAAATAAACGTACCGTTTTATATCCGGAATGATCCAACGGGATACTAATTTTCCGTAATTATAAATAGCCTTTTACCGTATTTTATTTCGTATCAAAATCATTTGCAGATAGTTAATTTTATAATTTTCAGAGAAAAACCCTAATTACATAAACTGTTCTAAGAATCAAACAGCAAAACGAAGGCATTACCAATCTCTGTTTTCAAAGCTTGAGTAACCAAAATGAAGGATTTGATGTGTTCTACCAGATTTTGAGCTTTGTTTTACTGCAGAAATCAAGGTTTATTTTCTATAATTTTATTTATTTTCGAATTAAATTTATTAAAAATATGAATTTTTGTTCGGATGATTGTTTGTATGATTTGATGATTGCATGTTATAGAGCTTGTTTTCCCGATGATTTTGGTATATTATACGTCTGATTTGGAGTTCAATAACATGTTCAAATTTGAGTTTGATTTTCGAATTTCAAAATTAGGGTTTATAACCCGTATGAATGTTCTTAATTGAAATTTGGGGGTTTCTTATTCTGGAATAGATTGATGTTGTGATATAGTGGATTGCATTCTCTGTGAAATTTGCAATCTAGTCATATAAGTTTCATGAATCACCAAGGTCTGTAGAGAAGGGAGTTGTCTTTTGAAATTTTCCGAAGTTCGCCGGAAACTGGAAAACTTCACGGCCAAATTACGGCCAACTCAGGGATGATTAGAATGATTTGTTGGTATGGTTGAGTTCCTGGTAAAATATAGATGTGATCTGAAGGTGTTGGTGGGGTGAGGATGCCGGGAACGTGTTCTCCGGCCACCCCAGTATTTTCCGGCGAAGGGGCTGGAAAATTACAGTTTAGTACCTATAATTTTGAAAACGATGCAGTTTGGTCCCTGAAGTTTCCAGACTTTGCAAATTTAGGTTTTAAAAATGTTTAAAAATCATATTTCCTATTTATTTTTATTATAAAAATTCATTTTTAATTTCTGAAAATTTTAAAAATTAGTATTTTGATTCCGAAAATTATTTTTAATTCAAAAATAAATCTGAATTAATTAGTTAATTAATTTCAGTTAATTTTAATTGATTAATTAGTCAATTAATTCGAAAATTAATTGATTAATTGATTTAATTAATTATTAATTGATTTTAGTTAATTATTTAATTAGATTTAATTATTTAAAAATGATTTAAAAATTTCAAAAAATAGTTTTGAGCTTTAAAATATCATTCTAAATTATTTCGAAGGCTCGATAATTATTATAAAATTGTTTCGGAGCCAGAATTGGTCAACCGAACCCTGTTTATTAACCCGAAATTGATTCAACGATCCGTTTTAATTCCGAAAAATGTTTTAAAAATCATTTTAAATACCAGAAAGCCTATTTATGACCCGAGACTTCTTTATAAATGATATATCATTGATTATGTGATGTATTATATGCTATACGTGACTGGTTGATTGGCTATCGGTCTATATATTTGGTGTTTACTTGATTATTGCATAACTTTCAATCCGTTAATCGGATTTGGGTAAACCGAAGGGTAGATAGAAGTATGGGTTGAATAGAACTCTATGAGTTAATTATTGATAGATGCTTATGATATGTGAGCAGAAGAGGTAAGGCGTAGGAAAGGGAAACAGGTAGTTGAGAAGTAAGACGGTTGTGATTGGAAGCGAGTGCAGTGTAGTAAGCTAATACCAGGCAAGTGTTCTGAACTTTCTTGAGATATTATAGTATTTGATAGTCTTGTTGATATTGCAAGTGCTTTGAAGCACTGAAACCCAAACTCTGATTCCAGTCATTGTTCTTGAGCCATGAACCTTATTCTTTCTAGACCATTGATTGTTTTATACCCAAACACGAACCTCAAGTATACTATACTACTCCATAAATACATGCAAACAGAATCCCAAACACCGAACTGAATTACTTATATACTCAAACATTGTATCCTATGCTTTGAAAGCCAAATCTTTGAAACCCTGAAATGTTGATTCCTTTGTTATCCAATTCTTTCAATACCGGCATCCAAGCTTTTAAATTATCTTATTGATCCTTACAAGGATTGAAACCCTTTCATTGTTAAACACTCATTGTTGTTAATGATTCTGGTTATTGTTTATTATTGCTTATTATGTTATTATGTTAGAATTGGATTGTTTTTATTAAATTGTGGACCAGATTCGTGGTTAGACCATATAATGGTCAAGTTAGGCCAATGTGTACCTTGGATCCAGTAGTTAGAGCAATGTTGTGTGCCTTGCTCGGGGTTAGTGCGTGACTGATCAGCAGCCTAACCTTGGTTTTTAAATAAAAAGAATAATATCCAATTCTAAATCATAATCCATTGTTCACCTGATATTATAATCATGTTCTCTTGATGATCATTATTCTCAGTTTTGTCATTATGACTTGCTGAGCTAGTTAGCTCATTTGTGCGATGTTGTTTATATTCTTTCCAGTTAAAAAGGAACCTATTGGTAATGAGGATCCCCAGTCCAGCGCGAGAGCTAGGGGTTCAGGTTGAGAAAGCTGAGCTAGTAGGCTTCTTTTGGAATGATTTAAGTTTGTAAAAGTTGTAATAAAGTTTAATACCCAGTTTGAGTTTGAATGATTGGGATTTGAACGGTATGTAATATAAGTAGATGTGTGGCTTGTGTGCATACTTTAGCCTGTTGCGATCCGTGGTAGTTGGTAAATAGGGTCACTGCACATTATTGTTATCTTTATTATTGTTATAAGCAGGTTATAAATAAGGTGTGTATGTGTGTGTGGACCCCAAACTTCTGACCTGGGTTTGGAGGGCGCCACAATGAGTAGAGCATCAATTGAAGAAAGCTGGAATTGGCACAAGAAACTCTCTCATTTAAATTTCAACAATATAAATGAACTAGTCAAGAAAGATCTTGTGAGAGGACTGCCAAAGTCAGTATTTGCTCCTGATGGCCTTTGTGATTCTTGTCAGAAGGCCAAACAAAGAAAATCTTCATTCAAGAGCAAGACTGAATCATCAATTCTTGAGCCTTATCATCTACTACATGTTGATCTATTTGGTCCAGTGAATGTCATGTCTATTGCAAAGAAGAAATATGCCTTGGTCATAGTAGATGAGTTCACTAGATACACATGGGTGTATTTCTTGCACACAAAAAGTGAAACTGCATCTATCTTGATTGATCATGTCAAGCAACTGGATAAATTGGTCAAAGACTCTGTGAAAACCATAAGGAGTGATAATGGCACTGAGTTCAAGAATTTGATAATGGAAGAGTTCTGCAAAAACCATGGAATTAAGCAGGAATTCTCTGCTCCTGGAACTCCACAGCAAAATGGAGTTATTGAAAGAAAGAATAGAACTCTTATTGAAGCTGCACGTACAATGCTTGTAGAAGCAAAGCTTCCAACCTATTTCTGGGCTGAAGCTGTGCAGACTGCTTGTTTTACTCAAAATGCAACACTCATTAACAAACAAGGAAAGACACCATATGAGATGGTGAAGAGAAAGAAGCCAAATCTGAAGTATTTTCATGTATTTGGATGCAAGTGTTTTGTTCTCAAGACTCATCCTGAACAGCTATCCAAATTTGATCTAAAAGCTGATGAAGGAATCTTTGTTGGATATACACTTTCCTCAAAAGCCTTCAGAGTCTATAATCTGAGAACAAGAGTGGTCATGGAATCTATCAATGTCTCTTTTGATGACAAGAAGATTACTGGACTTGAAGATTTTATTGATCATGATCAGCTGAGAATTGTAAATGAAGACTCAAATTCTGATACTGAAAATCCTGACAATCTAAGTCCTGATACTGTAAACTCTGATGGATTAAACACTGATGTTATTGAAACTGTGGTAACTACGTCAAAGGAAGATGCATCTATGCAGGGGGAGCATACTCAAGATCTTACCACATCTCAAGAAGCATCAGAACATACATCTGGCTCTTCAAGTTCTAATTCGTCAAGTTCTGATAAGCCAAGTTCTGATAGTTCTGAAATCTAAATTCTGAAGAATCCAACTCAGAGAGCATAGTTTCAGGGGGAGTATCAGAAAATGAAAATGAAGATAGCATGGATCATGGGGGAGCATCCAGTTCTAGAGAAAACCTTCCATCTGCAAGGAAGTGGACTAAATCACATACACCTGATTTGATAATTGGAAATCCTGATGCAGGTGTCAGAACTAGAACAGGTACTTCAAATGAATGTCTTTACAATTATTTTCTTTCTCAGACTGAGCCAAAGAAAGTGGAAGAAGCTCTTCAAGATGCTGATTGGGTGCAAGCAATGCAGGAAGAGTTAAATGAATTTGAAAGAAACAAAGTCTGGACCCTAGTGCCAAGACCAAAGAATAGATCTGTTGTTGGTACAAAGTGGGTATTCAGAAACAAAACTGACAGTGATGGCATAATTACAAGAAATAAGCAAGGCTGGTTGCAAAAGGATATTCTCAACATGAGAGAATTGATTATGATGAAACATTTGCACCAGTTGCTAGGTTAGAAGCCATAAGGATATTTTTGGCTTATGTTGCTCACAAAAAGTTTACTGTCTTTCAAATGGATGTGAAAAGTGCTTTTTTCAATGGAGAATTAGAAGAGGAAGTATATGTTGAACAACCTCCAGGCTTTGTAGATTCCAAATATCCAGATTATGTCTACAGGCTAGATAAAGCACTTTATGGACTTAAGCAAGCTCCTAGAGCATGGTATGAGACTTTAGCTCAGTTTCTTCTGGAAAGTGGATTTAATAGAGGAACAATAGACAAAACACTCTTCTACCTCAACCATGGAAAGGACTTACTTCTGGTCCAGATCTATGTTGATGATATCATTTTTGGATCTACAAATGACAGACTTTGCAAAAAGTTTTTCAAACTGATGCAGTCAAGGTATCAGATGAGTATGATGAGGGAACTTAGCTATTTTCTGGGCCTTCAAGTCAAGCAGAATGAAGAAGGCACTTTTATTTGTCAAACTAAGTACACCAGAAACTTGCTGAAGAAATTTGGAATGCAAGACTGTTCAAGTGCATCCACTCCCATGGCCACCGCAACAAAACTGGATAAGGATACTGGTAAATCAGTAGATATTACTGATTACAGAGGTATGATTGGCTCTCTACTCTATCTAACTGCTAGTAGACCTGATATCATGTATGCTACCTGTCTTTGTGCAAGATTTCAAGCAGATCCAAGAGAACCTCACTTAACAGCTATGAAAAGAATTTTCAAGTATCTTAAAGGAACAGCTGATCTGGGATTGTAGTATCCCAGAGAATCAGATTTTAAACTAATAGGTTACTCAGATGCAGATTTTGCAGGTTGCAAAATTGACAGGAAAAGCACAAGTGGAAGCTGCCAACTTCTTGGAGGCAGATTGGTTTCTTGGTTTAGCAAGAAACAAAAGTCAATTTCCACATCAACTGCAGAAGCAGAGTATATTGCTGCAGGAAGCTGTTGTGCACAGATTCTTTGGATGAAGAATCAGTTACTGGACTATGGGTTAACATATTTCAAAATCCCTATTTACTGTGATAATCAAAGTGCTATTGCTATAACTAGGTAATCCATTTCAACACTCTATGACAAAGCACATCAGCATCAGGTACCACTTCATCAGGGAACATATGGATGAAGGTACAGTAGAATTGCACTTTGTTCCAACAGATCAACAACTAGCAGATATCTTCACAAAACCATTGTGTGAAACTACTTTTACAAGATTGGTAAATGAACTTGGAATGGTTTCAGGTTCTTTCTCTAAATCTGCTTAGTTTTGTTCTGATGCATCAGACTTTATGATCAGTATTTACAGAATTTACTCTCCTTGTGTATTTTGTGCTTAATTGAAAAATGTGCTTAAGTACTGACTGTTGTCTGATATATGTTTCTAAACTTTAAAAAGATGTGTCTGTTTGTGTAACTATTCAATCCTATGAGGATAATTGTGCTAGATGTTGACCTAGTAGTCTTCAATAAATAAGGGATCCCATGTTAGAAGTAATTATTTCTGTGGAAATTCATTGACACAAGCAAATTCTGATATTGAGCTTAGTTGAGTTTACTTTGTCTATCTTATTACTAAGTCACAAACTAGAATATTACTTCTCATCTGTTGAGTTCTGATGCTAGTAAATCTGTTTGGATGTACTAAGTGCTGATAAACCTCACTTATCAAAAGAAAAAGAAAAAAAATCAAGGATTAAAATTCAGGTACTCCTTTGAGATCTAGAGTACAAATGTGGAAGGAACGACCCAAGTGCATTGCTGGTATTAAGTAAATATGCATCAGAATAGCAAACTATTTTCTTGGTGACTTTTCACACTCTATGATTACTGGAGAAATACTCTGATAATAGCATAAATTCTGATAAGTAGTCATGACTCACTTACGCTGAGAAGCCACTGTAAAATGGAATTTAAAAAGATGCACAAAATTAGCATAAAATAGTTGAGGTGAACTCCAGCATGAACTCATTCAACAGTAGGTTTCAGAATAATGACAGATTTTTAGTAAAATTTTAGTTATGCCTTATTTCTAAGATGTACTGAAGTGAATCAGACTTTACTCTTTGTCTGATATTTAGCTTAATGCACACACTCAACACTCCATATGAATGATGAAAATTATTGTGGTGATCTATGTTATTTTCGATAAACAGTAATTGTGTCAAATTGCATAAATTCTGAGGACAAGTTCTGATTGCACGTTCTGATGATTAAGTTCTGAAGAATCTATATAAGAACTTGTGTGAGGACTTACTAAGATAGGCATTCATTTTTCGAGTTAAGAAATCATGTTCTGATGACTGTTAAGTTCTAATATAAGTCTAAGTTTTGATATTAAAATCTGATTCTTTACTTGCCTTATTTGTGGATTCAAATTAAAAACAGTCTCAGTTTAAACCAGAATATGTTGAAGTGGAAGATTAACAGTCACTATATTTAGGGATAGTGGTACTCGTACATGCACAGTCAATTTTTACTTGCTACTTGTGCGCATTAAACCATGTTTTACCTTTCCAATGACTGTTTTTCTTTTTCCAAGTCTGGGGAGATGAGGTAGACTTAATTCTACCTATCAGCATTAAATTTCTTTGCGTCTCCTAGCATTCTCTTGCCTATATAAACAACCACTTCACATCAGCCTTCCCATCAAATCTGTAATAACCCCAATTTTTGGAAAATTTTGAAACCCTTATGAATAGTGTTTTTGCTGAATGAGAAAACTTTTCATGCCACACTATGTAGGGGTTCTGTTATGGATATTCTGGGATATTATTAGTACTCTATGAAGTATATAAGTGTATGTAAAGATCGTCAGAATCCAATTCCGAACACTTTGGTTTTTCCCGGAAATCCACTAGATACGGAAAGAATTGAGAAAAAGGTAACAGGATAAAAGGATTTAAATTAAAGGATTATAGGAGAGGATCATAAAAGGAATACAATATATTGAGAAAGGTTAAGGGAACCTAAGTAATAAGATCCCGGGTATGATCCCTCAAACGATAAACAAGAACGAAAGATAAGCGAACCGTAAAACAAATAAGTGACCAAGAGACAAGCTTGTACAAGAAGCCAGGGACTGTGACATCATCAAACCACAAGGTGTGGACAAGTGGGAGCATTATGACATGTGCAAGGTGACATAAGCATGACATGGGAAGGAAGGAGGTGTGGTGGCTTTGTAACCACACAAATTCAAGGGCAAGAAGGTAATTGACTAAAACAAGCACAAAAACCAAGCAACCAAGCCAAGTAAAATCATTTTCATCAAAAATCAAAAGCAACCAAGGCTTTGTTCTTCATTGCTCACGGCTTTTCACTATTCAAAAGGCAAGAGAAATTCAAAATCCAAGATCCAAGCTTCCTAAATTGGTAAGATAATTCCCTAATCATCTTCATGCTTAGTTAGGACTATATCATGAGTTTAAGCCATTAATTCCTTCTCAATCTTCTTCATTTAATCAAAGAAGAAGACAATGAATAGTGTTTTCAAGTTTTTTAACTTGAACTTTTCTTGGTTTTCTTGAAGATCCAAGCATTCTTAAGACTTCTCCAAGCTTCTTAAGGCTTCCTAGCTCCACCCACCACTTCAAGGAAGGTATACCATCTCCAAACCCTAGATTCCTATATAGTATAAGATGATTTTGATTAGTGGGTTGATATTGTAGCTTGTTGTTATGATTTAGAGTTTGGGATTTGGAATGGTAGTGAAATGGAATGGTAATTGTTGTGGTTTTGATTTAAAGGAACTTAAGTATGATTAAAGTTAAGTTTAAGCATAAGTATGAATGATTAAATTGAATTGGTTGGGGTTGTTATGATGTGATAAGGATGGATGTTGGTTGTATGATTGATTTGGGGTTGATTTGTGGTTGGTATTGAATGGTTTAAAATTTGGGAAATCGCGTAAACATAGCCGTCGTAACGTCCGATTTTCTTTGGACTGTTTTTGTGCATAACATTAGGACCCGAGAACCCCCTGCTAGATTATGACCACTGCCATGTTTAGATAGCTCATGTTACGAGCTTCGTTTTGATATGTAGTTCGTTCGATTCCGATGCACGGTTTAGGAGAAACGACCGTTTCAAGTAACGGCGTTTCGCGAACGAAACTTTTCCCCTCGCCTTACTTTGAAACATAGGTTAAGGACCAAAAAGGGTTAATTAATGTATGAAACATTTATGGTAAGTGTGTTAGGCAGTTGGTAAGACACTCGCGAAGGAATCGCTTTAAAACTCGTAAAGGTTAAATTATTAAACATGGTGGAGCCGAGGGTACCCGAGTGACTTAAGCGAATCAGTGAGCGCAAAACGAGCGTTAGAGTCTGAGTTGGTTAGGGTATAGATTTACAAGTGACTTTGGTTTAATTCCAACTTACTTGTTGCTTATAGGTTACCAGACTCGTCCCGAGCCATTCGTAACCCCCAGTCGCTCAGGCAAGTTTTCTACCCGTTATAACTGTTGTTGTGATGTAAATATATGTATATGCATTATCTTGTGATAAGTGCATGATTGTTATTAGCAAATTTTGCGATATATTGGAGCATGCTGATATGGTATATATGCATGTCTGTTTTGTAATCTGGTTATCTATCTGTTGATTTCGATGCTTATAGTTGCATAATACCTATGCTAGAGATAAGCAGTAGTTGCGTATACCCTTAGTATAGGGGACCCAAAGGTGAACATATTTCTAAACCGGGAGTCGATGTTCCCGAGTATAATATATATATTTTTATATATATATGGTTATAGTTTTCAAAACTATTAATCGAATAAGGTTTATTCGATAACTTTAACTTTATTTTATAATTGAATATTATTTCGAATATTCATCTGAGGACTTATGACTCCTTTATTTTATTATTGAATATTATTTCGAATATTCATTCGAGGACTTATGACTCCTTTTATTTTATTATTTGAATAATATTTGAATATTCATTCGAGGGCTTATGACTCGGTTTATATTATTTAATGAATATTTTTGAATATTCATTTGAGGATCTATGACTCCGATTATTTGCTGAGATTTGTTCTTTATTTTATTAAAGAATAAGGTGTAAATAATCAAACTTATTTTCGATTATTCAAATAAAGATAGTACTTTCATATAAGTATATCTTTGGTTATTTAATACTCGTTTCAAGTATAAGTTTTAATACTTCTACTTCAATTATTTTTATAAAGATTATTCTTTATGGGAATATTTTTTAAATAATAATATTCAGATATTTTCTAATATATGGGGACTGATTTACTTCATTAAATCAGCTTTACTCCAAACACTCTTTAAAGTGTTTTCGAGTCTTCAAAATGATTTTTAAAAGTTAGAGCGGATCCCAAAACTCATTTTTATATTTAAGATCTTCCTTTTTAAGGGGATTTAAATACTCGCTCAAAACCTGGGGAATCCGGCTCTGTGATGTGTTTTATATTCGCAACGAGGTTGCAGTTTTGGTAAATGAATTGATTACTTGCCCAATGTTCGGGAAGTAAGCCCATCTAATTGAGTCGGCATAAGCGACAGGCCGGGGTACGGTCTATGAAAGTGTAAGTGGCTGGGTGGCAGTCCATCAACACGTGAGGGGCCGGGTAACGGTCTAGCGCGAGGTCCTAATGCGGCCAGGGTGATGACCGGTGAGGAATTCATCCATCTACAGTAGAAAAGGTTACTTATTGGTATCTTTGCCTGATCAGCAAGATATCTGGTTTATGCCAAAATTCTTTTCCTTTCCAAAATTCATTGGATGTTTCAAACTCTGTTCATACTTTACATAACAGAGGTTCCAGGAAATGTTTAAGAGATATATATATGTGGATATATATATATCGGGACTAAATAAAGTATCTCGTAACTTTATTTCATTCAATAATATTTCAAAGATTGAATCTATTCAAATCTTGTCTTGTAGTCTCATCTATGTGATGAACTTTTGAAACTGATTGTAACTTGAACGGTGGTAGTTCAAGTGGTATTGGGAAAGATATAAGTATATTGGGGTATTTGGTAACCTCATCTTTTAAACTTATATCTAATTAATAATTGTCTTATGAATGACAAAGATTTTCAGAAAAACGTTGAGACAAGGTTAGATATATGAGATCACCTTGCAACGATATTTTTTTATACAGTTATACACTGGGACTTTGTGTATATTATGCATGGAAGAGGACTTCCAATATTTTGAAAAGTATATATGTATATATACTGAATATTTTGCGACTTCATCGCATTAAGATATCAAACTTGGTTCATTTCTTTTGACCAAGACTTTCATGAGTATTATGAGTAGGCTCATATACTATTAATCATTATACATATTATTTTGGTGGGCTTGCTGCTCACCCTTGCTTTATTTCTTCATCACACAACAACAGTTAGGAAAGATGGCCAGACTCCAGCAGACCCAGCGCAAGCGCGTGGGAAGCGTCCCGCGTCTTCCCGTTGATGTTGTAGCTGCTATAGCTGCAGAGGTAGATCTATTGTAGATCAGACCATCTACTTTTGAGAATCAATTATGTATAATTATAACTTGTGGCAGATAATGGCAATTAACTGTAAATTTATCAAGTAATCATTTTGGGTTGTAATAACTTTTAAATTGTGGATTCAAAGACTTGTGGTTATTTTTGGATGTTCATCTCTGAGACTATAACGTGTGGTGTGTGTGTTTATTGTGGGGTCACAATACAGAGTAGTTGAGTAATTATTAAGATTGGGTGTTATTAAGGGAAATGGAACTCGTGACTACCCGGATCCCCGACCCCGGATCTGGGGGTGTTACAAAATCTTTTATCACAAACTCACCTTCATAATCTTTCTATCAAAAACAACATGGTCAATTACAATATGTTTTAGAACTATGAAACATTTAACATGGAGCTGAGCTGTGCCCATTGGCAGCAGGAATGGCACATTACTGCCATTCCTGATGAGATATGGGACTCCGTTCCCCAGGAGGTACTTACCCACCTCCTGTTCTTCTACATGGACTACCATCGCCATCTGGAGCGATTGGAGGAGGAAAGGCTGGAAGCTCTCCGCCAGCAAGAGCGAATCATTCGACTCGCTATTTTGTTTGTCGAGAGTAGGAAGAAGAAATGATTTATTTTCTTCTTCCTGTTTTTCTTCATCATCAGCCTTGCCCTGCTTCTTGAGCTAGGACAAAGGCTGTTGATGTTAGGTTTAGCAGCTTAGGGCAATCTTGTAAAAGTTCTGATGTAATTTAAATTTCATGAATGTATTCTCTTGATATATTAATGAAATTTGTTTTTTTTTCAAGATCTTGTCTCTGAGATATTTTGTAATGCATTGATAAATCCTGATAAATATTCATATTCTGTTGACCATATAAATTTTGTTTTACATTAAGTTCTGATTTTACTTTATCAGTACTTACTCATCTGATTTATTTTGGTCATTTTCACTCGAATTTTTTTTTCAGAATATTGGTGTTGAAATTGAATAAGTGGGAACAGTTTCAATTTTGAATTAAAACTGATTTACCTTGATTAATGGAATAACTGGGTAAGTGGAACGGTTTTTCCTTGAAAAATTGCCCATTAACTATTCGTTTTTACTGCATGTCTGACAGGTGTCCAACGGTTACATTTTTTTTCAAAAGTATAAGTAAGACAGAGAGAGGATTTTTTAATCTTTTATTCCCTTTCATACTTTTTCTCTCTATTTGCTTTTACTCTCTTTCTTCTTCTAACGTTGGTTTTTCATATAGACATTCTATCAAACACCTACAGGCATTTATAAATCTCGATTAATTTCATGGCACCTAAGGATTTAATCATTGATGGAGCTAAATTTGTTCCAAACAACTATGCTGCAATTCTTGATAATGCTGAAGCTCCGTCTGAATTGCATTTTGTGCAAGATCTTCTTGCACACAGTGAAATCGGGTATGCATTGACCCAACCTTCAATCTTCTCAAGCTAACAAGTTCTAACATTTTGGAGGACTGGAAACTTTGATAATGGTGGTCAAAATGGTACTCCGAGTATTGTTTTCGAAGTGGGTGATTCACCATATGCAGTCACTCCTGGTACAATACACAAGGCCCTACATCTACCAGAAGGATGTATTTTTTCCACTCCAGAGGAATCAGCTCTTCAGGAGTTAATGGCCAGTTTGGGGGTATGAGCAGAGTTTGGCTAAGCTTGGGCAGTTGAAACGGGCTCATATCAGAAGGGAATGGAGCTTCTTCTTCGACTGCATCACTAAAGCTTTTAGGAACAAGTGTTCAAATTTTGATGCCATCCCCATAATGAGTCAGCACATCGGGTATGCCATTATAAACTAAACTCATTTTGATTTTGCAACCACTATAATAGGTTTTATTGGGGATAGGATGACAGAGGATAGGAATGTTGTCTACTTTGCTAGATTCTGTCAACTTATATATACTTTTTGTACTGATGAACCTCGACTAGCCAGTACCTTAACTCCACCTTTCAAAGTTGCAAAATGTTACTTTAATGACCTAGTAAATGCTGACACTAAGAAACAAGTGGTTAGACCTTTACAGATTCCTCAGTCTGTAAAACAGATCTTAGTAAATGCTGATCCTGAATCCTATAGATCTGTTTATCCTGATGTCCAACCAACAACCACCTCTCAAACACCACAACAACCATCAGAACATACCACCCATACTACTCAACCAACCCTCAGACAATATCTCAAATCATATCTCTCCACTTCACAGAAAGTTCAATCTTCATCCTCAGAACCTATTGTGAAACCTTCCTCTTCCAAGCCAAAGAGGACAAAGACTGTTCCTCAAACACCTCAAAAGAGAAGGAAGATTGCTTTGAGAAATGAATCTGATAGTGAGGAACAGGTTCCTACTTCAGAACCTGTTGTTGAAGAAGCTGAGAAAGTGACTTCTCAGAAGGATTCTGGAATTGGGGGATATAAGCTTCTCAAAAGGCTTAGAAGAATGACTGTTGCTGAAACTCTCAAGGAATCCGTATCTTCAAAGAGATACAAGAAACAGAGGGAAAAAAGGCCAGTTTCAGATGATGAAGAAGCAGCAGCTAAGGAAGGAGATCAGGAATCTCTGATCTCACAAGAAAAGGAATCTGCTACAGTCACTACTTCTCCATCAACTCCAACTCAGGAAGCTGTTACTGAAAAGGCCAACACAACATCTATGTCTCCTGTTCAAAAATCTGTATCTCCTGTTAATACAGGCACAAGTGCTGATATAGATATCCAGACCTTGGTTGTGCCTGAAGTCATTTGCTTAGAAGCTCCAACAGTAACTAATCCATCAACAACACATGTTACTGATGCTGCTCAAACTCTAGAATTATCTACTACACCTTCTCTGCATCTAGATGCTGATGATCAGAATATAGGTGAGCATCAGGATATGGCTGTTGATCAGAACTTGGAACCAGATCAGCAATTAGAGGTTGCTGAAGCCTCCATTCCTACTCACACTGTTATTTTATCAGAAGATACTGATTCTGTAAGTTCTGATGCTGCAAATGCTGGAGATACTGGTGATGCTGCTCCAAATCCAGATGCTGATGAAGCAGGTCCTTCAGGACATGCCACTCAACAAACTGTTCTTAAATCTGAACTTGTTAAGAAGTTTGTTACAAGAGAAGCACTAGTGCCTTGGAGTGAAACTCTTGCAGGACAGGAGTGGACTAAGGAATGGAACTCAATTGTTTGTGTTCCATCTGCCAAGCATCTGGCTGAGCACTTGACAAAAGCTGATGAAATGTTAAATTCTGATGATTTCAAAACACAGCTTAGAGTCACTGCATTGAGTACTAAACATCTACAAGGTCTCCATTCAACTACTCATGCAGAGCTACACAAGATTCAGGAAGAATTCATCAAACAAGAACAAGTTCAAAAGATTGATAAGAAAAAGTTCTTCCAACCTACCTTTGACAGGATTGCTTATATTGAGAAGACTCAAGAGACCCAACAAGCTCAGATTGATGATATTCTGAAAAATCAAGCTTCTCAGCAATCACAACTTAATGAAATCCAAGCCTCAGTGGAATTGCTTGTCTCTCTTCTATTACCTGTTGATGCCAAAAAGGGGGAGAAAGTAATTAAGTCCAAATGCAAGACTGATAAGACACTGAAAGGGAAGGATGATGAAAAGGATGATCAAGGAAACTCTGGAATGGGTAGAGGTCATAGTCAAGGTAGAGGTTTCTCATCAAGAAAAGCTGAAATAACAAGTCACAGGACAAGTTCTGATACTGGGAAAAGAATTAGTTTTGCTACTGGTAAAAGGATAAGTTCTGATGAACTTTTAGATCTTGATGAAGAAATGTCAAGACAATTATTTCTTCAGGAAAATCTAGGAATGGACTTGGAGAGCTTAATGGAAGAAGAAGCCAGACTTAAAACAGAGAGAGTCACATCTAAATCTGAAGCTTCTGGTAAAAAGACACTTCCAAAACTCAAAGGCATTGTGATAAAAGAAAGGACAAATACTGAAGCAACATTGGCTAAATCACAACCGCAGATAGATCCAAGATCCAAGGGTAAAGAAAAGGTTGGTGAACCTATCAAGGTTTATGTGCCTCCTGAGAATGAAGAAATCACTGATGAAAAGGATGATCTTGCTCTGACTTCGAGAAAAGTTCTTAAAACAACCTCTGACATGGCTCAAGTTATTCAGAGTTAAGAGATTGTAAGTTCTGATATTTTGAAGAAGCAAGTAACCTCTGACACAGCTCAAGTTAACTTGATATCAGAAGATAGATCAAAGAAACTCCTACAAAGATTCACTAAAGTAAAACAGACTCAACCTTTGAAGACTGCTGCAAGTGGTTTTGAAGCAAGAGTAGTTACTGGAAAGGAAGCAAGAGATAAAACTGGATTGGGAAGTGCTGATGAAAGAAGAATACAGAACACTACCAATGATCCAACTTCCTTGAGTGAACCAGGTATTGGAGCGACTCCTGAGAGATTGAATCAACTGAAATCTGTACAAATGGTTTACCATACCTACTTGAAAGAACACATCTTGTTGTACTTCATGACAGATGGTAGGGTTTATCATATAAGGCAAAATGCCATTCCATTGAAGTATTTTGAAGAATCGGAGCATGTACTATTCTTACTTCAAGTGGATGACAGATTGACAGGAAGTGCTGCAAACTATTTGAAGGATCAGATTCAGAGACAGAAAAGTCTTTATCCTGTTAAGTCTGACAGCACATATGTTCCAAAGTACAGAGATCACAAAGGTGATATAGTTGAAATGAATCCCAACACTGCTAAGATTATAACTACCTTTCTGGGTTACAGAGCTGTGGAATTCAATCTTGAGTCTGATAAGGCATATTTGATCAGACTGGATCAGGATATAAGAAAAGCTAAGATTAATGATCTCAGGGCTGTAATCTTTCAAATTGGTGAAGATACTGCAGAGCTTAAAGATGCTAAAAGGAGAATGATTGATGAACTTAGATATGCTGAGAGATGTTTGTTGAAGAACTATCTCATAACAACTCCTGACATCAGAGAGATCAGAAGATGAAGCCAAGTCATGATCTATAACTGATTAAATTCTGATATTTGTACAGACTGAAGCTGTTATCAGAAGTTAAATATTGGTAAAGCTTTAAGGACTGTAAGTTGTAGTTATCTAGTCTAATTCTCATGCATTTGTACTTAATGTTTTTGACATCATCAAATATCTATTAAACTTGTACATTATTCTAATTTACAAGTTGGGGGAGATTACCGACTTTGAATTTGTGTCTTTGGAGGTTCTTCAGTTTTGGTAGGCTTAGTTGGAGTTTCTGTGTTAGACATGATTATGTTTGGATCTTAAACTGTATATGCGTTAACAGATAGGCTCTGATACCACTTGTTAGGTCACACACACTGTAGAGGGGGTGAATACAGTGTAAAGTACAATCAAATCGAACTTTAATATTTCAAGTAACAGAAAACAAACTTTATTGAAATAATAAACTCTGTTACAGTATGGAACTGTTACCTCTCAGTGATGAACAAATATCACGAGAGCTGCTAGGGTTATATTAAATAATCTTCTCGAATATAATAACACTTATAGTGTAAACCCTATGTCTGTGTTTATATATTACACAGTTACAAGATAATCGCTAATTGATATGGAATATAATTCTGCTTCCTAAAATATATCAATCAAATATCTTTTCTTCCAAGTATTCTATTCTTCATAGAACTCCTTCTTCATGCATATCTCTTCTTATGCTTATCTCGATCTTCTTTCCTTTAATCAGCTGATGTCCTTATCTGAACGTCCTTCAGCACTTAAGTTCTGATATCCATCTTCTGATAATTATCTCCTGATAATATAAGTACTGATATCCTTAAGTCCTGACTTCCAGTAAGTACTGATTTATCTTGTTTAAGTAAGATCTGAAAACTAAACATAAATCATATTAGCCATGACATTATCAAATATATCTAACAGAATATCAAACGACTCAGAGACAAAATCTTGCATAAATATAAAAATTTCATTAATATATTGAGCAAATACATTTCATGAAATTTAAATTACATCACAAAATTACAAGATTGTCCTAAGCTATAAATCCTAACACAACAGCTGTTGTACTAAGCTAAGAAGCCTGACAAAACTGACGGTGAAGAGAAACAGGGAGCATAAATTATTTCTTCTTCCTACTCTCAACAAAAAGAACAGCGAGACGAATGATTCGCTCCTGCTGTCAGAGACGACGGAGATGTAGATCTCTTCGAACTGTCAACAGATCACGTTTAATGATCTCTAGAAATTGAATCCAGAGATTGTGAGGGATGTTGTTAATATGGTATGGAGTTGGAATTCCATTTAGAAAAACATATACTGTCTCCGTACCATAATTGTAAAACCAGCCAAACGCAGCCATTTGTGGTGATAAGAATAAGACGAGAGTGTGTTTGTGAGAAAATGAGAGATGTGTTGGCTGGAATGAAGTGTTGGTTTATATAGCCAATGGAATGTTAGGAGACGGAAGGAAAATTTAATGATTATAGGTAGAAATAATTCTACCTCGTCTCCCCCGACTGATGAGAATAAAAACAGCCATTGGAAGTGTAAAACAGGATTTAATGCGCACATGAAACAAGTAAAAATTATTGTGCATGGACGTGTACCACTAATCCTAATTGTATTGACTGTTAATATCTCACCCAAACATATGCTGATTTTAAATAAGACTGTTTCAGATTTTAACCACAAATAAGTCAAGTAAAGAATCAGAGTTTAATATCAAAACTTTAACTTATATCAGAACTTAACAGTCATCAGAACATGATTTTGACGTGTACCACTAATCCTAGTTGTATTGACTGTTAATATCTCACCCAAACATATTCTGATTTTAAATAAGACTGTTTCAGATTTTAACCACAAATAAGTCAAGTAAAGAATCAGAGTTTAATATCAAAACTTAGACTTAGATCAGAACTTAACAGTCATCAGAACATGATTTCTTAACTCAAAAAGTAAATGCCTATTTCTGCAACTCTTCACACAAATTATGATTTCAGTTCTTCAGAACTTAATCATCAGAACTTCCATCATAACCTATCCTCAGAATTTATGCAATCTGACACATAAATTGTTCATCTAAAACATCATTTATCACCACAGTAATTTTCATCATTCATATGGAGTGTATGTGTGTGCAGTAAGCTAAATGTCAGATAAAGATTAAAGTCTGATTCACTTCAGTACATCTTAGAAATAAGTCAGAACTAAGAACTTTGCTCAAAATCTGCCATAATTCTGAAGTCTACTTTAGAATGAGTTCATGCATGAGTCCACCTCAACTGTTTTGTGCTCATTTTATGCATCTTTTGAAATTCCATTTTACAGTGGCTTCTCAGTGTAAGTGAGTCACGACTGCTTATCAGAATTTGTGCTATTATCAGAGTATTTCTCCAGTAATCATAGAGTGTGAAAAGTCACCAAGAAAAATATTTATTTTTCTTTTCTAATGCATATTACTTAATACCAGCAATGCACTTGGGTCTTCCCTTCCACAGTTTTTACTCTAGATCTCAAAGGAGTACCTAATATTTATTCTTTTTTTTCCTTTTTTTTGATAAGTGAGGCTTATCAACACTTAGTACATTCACCAGATTTACTAACATCAGAACTTAACAGATGAGAAACATTATTCTAGTTGTTGACTTAGTAATAAGATAGACAAAGTAAACTTAACTAAGCTCAATATCAGAATTTGCTTGTGTCAACAGATTTCCACATAAATAATTACTTCTAACATGGGATTTGTTAGTATATTAAAGACTACTAGGTCAGCATCTAGCATATTTATCTTCATTGGATTGAATAATCACAGAAATATTCATATTACTAACAGAGTTTAGAAATTCACATCAGACAACAATCAGTACTTAAGCAATTTTTAATTAAACATAGAATACACAAAGATAATAATATCTGTAAATACTGATCATAAAGTCTGATGCATCAGAACAAAAGCTAAGCAGATTTAGAGAAAGAACCTGAAACCATTCCAAGTTCATTTACCAATCTTGTAAAAGTAGCTTCACACAGTGGTTTGGTGAAGATATTTGCTAGTTGTTGATCTGTTGGAACAAAGTGCAATTCCACTGTACCTTCATCCACATGTTCCCTTATGAAGTGGTACCTAATGCTGATGTGCTTTGTCATTGAATGTTGAACTGGATTACCTGTCATAGCAATAGCACTTTGATTATCACAGTAAATAGGGATTTTAAAATATATTAACCCATAATCCAGTAACTGATTCTTCATCCAAAGAATCTGTGCACAACAGCTTCCTGCAGCAATGTACTCTACTTCTGCAGTTGATATGGAAATTGACTTTTGTTTCTTGCAGAACCAAGAAACCAATCTGCCTCCAAGAAATTGGCAGCTTCCTCTTGTGCTTTTCCTGTCAATTTTGCAACCTGCAAAATCTGCATCTGAGTAACCTATTAGTTTAAAGTCTGATTCTCTAGGATACCATAATCCCAGATCAGCTGTTCCCTTAAGATACTTGAAAATTCTTTTCACAGCTGTTAAGTGAGGTTCTCTTGGATCTGCTTGAAATCTTGCACAAAGACATGTAGCATACATGATATCAGGTCTACTAGCAGTTAGATAGAGTAGAGAGCCAATCATACCTCTGTAATCAGTAATATCTACTGATTTACCAGTATCCTTATCCAATTTTGTTGCAGTGGCCATGAGAGTGGATGCACTTGAACAATCTTGCATTCCAAATTTCTTCAGCAAATTTCTGGTGTACTTGGTTTGACAAATAAAAGTGCCTTCTTCATTTTTTTTGACTTGAAGGCCCAGAAAATAGCTAAGTTCCCCCATCATACTCATTTGATAACTTGACTGCATCAGTTTGGCAAACTTCTTGCAAAGTCTGTCATTTGTAGAACCAAAGATGATATCATCAACATATATCTGAACCAAAAGTAAGTCTTTTCCATGGTTGAGGTAGAACAGTGTTTTGTCTATAGTTCCTCTGTTAAACCCACTTTCCAGAAGAAACTGAGCTAAAGTCTCATACCATACTCTTGGAGCTTGCTTAAGGTCATAAAGTGCTTTATCAAGCCTGTAGACATGATTAGGATATTTGGGATCTACAAAGCCTGGAGATTGTTCAACATACACTTCCTCTTCCAATTCTCCATTGAGAAAAGCACTTTTCACTTCCATTTGACAGACAGTAAACTTTTTTTGAGCAGCATAAGCCAAAAATATATTTATGGCTTCCAATCTAGCAACTGGTACAAATGTTTCATCATAATCAATTCCCTCATGTTGAGAATATCATTTTGCAACCAACCTTGCTTTATTCCTTGTAATTATGCCATCACTATCAGTTTTGTTTCTGAACACCCACTTTGTACCAATAACAGATCTGTTCTTTGGTCTTGGCACTAGGGTCCAGACTTTGTTTCTTTCAAATTCATTTAACTCTTCCTGCATTGCTTGCACCCAATCAGCATCTTGAAGAGCTTCTTCTACTTTCTTTGGTTCAGTCTGAGAAAGAAAAGAATTATAGAGACATTTACTTGAAGTAGTTGTTCTAGTACTGACACCTGCATCAGGATTTCCAATAATTAAGTCAGGTGTATGTGATTTAGTCCACTTCCTTGCAGATGGAAGGTTTTTTCTAGAACTGGATGCTCCCCCATGATTCATGCTATCTTCGTCAACATTTTCTGATGCTCCCCCTGAAACTATGCTCTCTGAGTTGGATATTTCAGAATTTAAGTTTTCAGAACTATCAGAACTTGGCTTATCAGAACTTGATGAATCAGAACTTAAAGAGCCAGTTGTATGTTTTGATGTTTCTTGAGATGTGGTTGTATCTTCAGTATGCTCCCCCTGCACAGGTGCATCTTCTTTTGACGTAGTCACCACAGTTTCAATAACATCAGAGTTTAATCCATCAGAGTTTGCAGTATCAGGATTTAGACTGTCAGGATTTTCAGTACCAGAATTTAAGTCTTCATTTTCGAATCTCAGCTGATCATGATCATTGAAATCTTCAAGTCCAGTAATCTTCTTATCATCAAAGGAGACATTGATAGATTCCATGACAACCCTTGTTCTTAAATTGTAGACTCTGAAGGCTTTTGTGGAAAGTAGATATCCAACAAAAATTCCTTCATCAGCTTTTAACTCAAATTTGGATAGTTGTCCAAGATGAGTCTTAAGAACAAAACACTTGCATCCAAATACATGAAAATACTTCAGATTTGGCTTCTTTTTCTTCACCATCTCATATGGTGTCTTTCCTTGCTTGTTAATGAGTGTTGCATTCTGAGTAAAACAAGCAGTCTGCACAGCTTCAACCCAAAAATAGGTTGGTAGCTTTGCTTCATCAAGCATAGTTCGTGAAGCTTCAATAAGAGTTCTATTCTTTCTCTCAACAACTCCATTTTGCTGTGGAGTTCCGGGAGCAGAAAATTCCTGCTTGATTCCATGGTCTTTGCAGAATTCTTCCATTGTCAAATTCTTGAACTCAGTGCCATTATCACTTCTTATTATCTTCACAGAATCTTTGACCAATTTATCCAGTTGCTTGACATGATCAATCAAGATAGATGCAGTTTCACTTTTTGTGTGCAAGAAATACACCCATGTGTATCTGGTGAACTCATCCACTATGACCATAGCATATTTCTTCTTTGCAATAGACATGACATTCACTGGACCAAATAGATCAACATATAGTAGGTGATAAGGCTCAAGAATTGATGATTCAGTCTTGCTCTTGAATGAAGATTTTCTTTGTTTAGCCTTTTGACAAAAATCACAAAGGCCATCAGGAGCAAATACTGACTTTGGCAGTCGTCTCACAAGATCTTTCTTGACGAGTTCATTTATATTGTTGAAATTTAAATGAGAGAGTTTCTTGTGCCAATTCCAGCTTTCTTCAATTGATGCTCTACTCACCAGACAGATTGCAGACCCATCAGTACTTATTGAAAGCTTGGCTTCATAAATGTTACCATGCCTGTATCCTTTTAGAACAACTTTTCCTGTAGATTTGCTTATAATTTCACAATGTTCTTCAAAGGAATCCACATGATAACCTTTGTCACATATTTGACTAACACTCAACAGATTGTGTTTAAATCCTGAGACCAGAGCTACTTCTTTAATGATGACATTCCCAAGATTGATATTGCCATATCCCAATATTTTTCCAATGTTGCCATCTCCATAAGAAACACTTGGGCCAGCCTTCTTCACAAAGTCTGATAGCAGGGCTTTATTTTCAGTCATATGTCCTGAACATCCACTGTCCAGAATTAGGATGTTTTTCTGTTGCCCTGCAATCACAAAGACCACTAATGATTAGTTTTAAGGACCCATACTTGCTTGGATCATGTGGCCTTATTAAGTTTGTTAACATTTGCAGTGGATTTAGCATCAGAGTTTATGTTAACATTTTTCTTATCAGTATTTATACTATCAGACTTTGTATCAGAACTTACACTAGAAGGAACAATGCTAACTTTCTTTAAAGAAGGTTTTATTTGATAATAATCATAGTACAAACTATGATATTCCTTACAAGTATAAATGGAATGCCATAAACTACCACAATGAAAACAAGGATTTTGTGGCTTATATCTAACAGACTGACTCTTAACTCCTGACTTTGAAGGTAAGGAGTTTATGTTCTTATTCTTCCTGCAAAAAGAAGCCAGATGGTTAGAACTTCCACAGTTATGACACGTTTTCCTAGGAGCATCAGAAATAGGCTTATAATCATTGCTTTTATTCACACCTTCCTTTCCATTCCTATTTTTCCTAGATGATTTTACCTTATTTGCATTCTTAACATCTTTTAGCTTATGCTTAAGCTGCTTCTTAGTCATTAAGCCTACGTTTACTTCAGTTGTCTTTTCCTGTTTTAGTTTGTCAGAAGTTAATTCCTCTTTAACTTCTGATTTCTCAATTTTAGACTTTACAGCTACAAACTTAACAGGTTTTAACTTTGGCTTTTGTTTAACAACTATAGGCTTAATATCTACTGTTCCTTTATCATTCTTATCATCTCCATAACCTAAGCCCTTTTTCCAGTTTCTACTACTTAACAAATTCTGATTTGTTCTGCCAGAGTTAGTCCAAGTCCTGATAATCTCTCTTTCCTTTTCTAGCTCAGTTTTTAGAGATTCATTCATTTTAAGTACTTCATCCCTAACATAGAAAGCATCATCTCTATCTTTCTGAGTTTGATGGAACATGACTAACTCTTTTTCTAAATAATCATTCCTCTTTTTACAAGCAAGATTTTCAGAATTTAATCTTTCACATGTTAAAGTTTGATCTCTATAACTAATGAACATGGTTTTAAGATATCTTCTCAACTCATTAATATCATCAGTATGAAAGGCATAAGTAGTTTGAGATACCTTTAACTCAGCAGCTTCAGGACTGCTATCAGCATTTGCCATATCAGCATTTGCCATCAAGGCATAGTTCTCCTCACTTTCAGAATCTGAAGTGTCTGTCCAGCTTTTCTTCTTTGTGACAAGAGCCTTGCCTTTGTCACTCTTCACTTTCTTGCAATCAGGAGATATGTGGCCTTTCTCACCACAGTTGTAGCATTTGACATTTGTGTAATCTCCTCTGTCAGACTTCCCTCCTTTGCCTTCAGATTTCTGAAATTTTTTTTATCAGAATTTGCACCTTTCCTGGAAAACCTCTTTCCTTTCCTGAACTTCCTGCATGCAATCCTTGTGATTCCTTTCACCATAAGAGCACACAGCTTCATCATCTCTTCATCAGCATCCATCTCGGGCAAGCTTTCAGTTTCTGAGTCATCATCACTATCAGAACTTGATGACTCAGTATCAGACTTTGTGATGAGCGCTTTTCCCTTGCCTTTTCTTGAGGTAGCTGCCTTGGGGGATTCTTCTTCAACCTTAAGAGCAAATGTCCTTGACTTTCCTCCTTTCCTCTTGCTTCTTTGTTCCATCTCAAGTTCATGAGTCTTGAGCATCCCATAAATTTCATCAAGAGTTGTTTCCTCAAGATTATAGTTGTCTCTTATAATTGTTGCCTTCAAATCCCAACTTTCAGGAAGAGCTAACAGGAATTTAAGGTTTGAATCTTCAATATCATACTCCTTATCAACTAGTCATTCAAGAGTTTCACAAATCTGTCATATAAATCAGTCAATGACTCATTAGGCTTTGAGTCAAAGTGTTCATACTCTTGAGTGAGTATTGTCTTCCTGTTCTTCTTAATCGAATATGTTCTCTGGCACCTTGTCTCCAAGGCATCCCATATCTCCTTTGCAATCTTGCAGTTAATTACCCTATTTGACATTACATTATCAATGGCACTATGAAGCAAGTGTCGTACCTTAGCATCCTTAGCAATTGAAGCGATATCTTCAGCAGTGTAATCACTCTTCTCCTTTGGTACAAACTTTGCTGCTTCACCTGCAACTACAACAACGAATTTTGTTGGCTTGTGAGGTCCTTCATGGATTCTGTCAAGATATTCTGGATCAGTAGCTTCCAGAAACATAGTCATCCTCACCTTCCATATGGGATATTCAGATGGCTTCAGTATGGGAACTCTAATAGCCTCATATCGACTATGGATTTGAGTCTTTGGTGGTTCTTCAGTTTTGGTGGGCTTGGTTGGAGTTTCTGCTTCAGACATGATTATTTTTGGATCTTAAACTATTTGTGTGTTAACAGATAGGCTCTGATACCATTTGTTAGGTCACACACACTGTAGAAGGGGGTTGAATATAGTGTATAGCACAATTAAATCGAATTCAAATAACACAAGTAACAGAAAACACACTTTATTCAATGCAATAAACTCTGTTACAATATGGAACTGTCCTTTCTCAGTGATGAACAAATATCACGAGAGCTGCTAGGGTTACAATGAATAATATTCTCGATAATGATAACACTTATAGTGTAAACCCTATGTATGTGTTTATATATCACACAGTTACAAGATAATAACTAATTGATATGGAATATAATTCTGTTTCCTAAAATATATCAAGCAGATATCTTTTCTTCCAAGTATTCCATTCTTCATAGAATTCCTTCTTCATGCATATCTCTTCTTACGTTTGTCTTGATCTTCTTTTCTTTCAATCAGCCGCCTTCCTCATCTGAAAGTTTCCTTTAAGTTCTGATATTATCTCCTGATAAATATCTCTTGAACCTTAAGTACTGATCACTTAAGTTCTGACTTCAGTATAAGTGTTGATTTCAGTTAAGTACTGATTTGTCCTGTTTAAGTAAGATCTGAAAACTAAACATAAATCATATTAGTCATGACATTATCAAATATATCTAACACCATGAATGTTCCTAGTTGAATCCACCACCTTGAATTCTTCAAAATACCACTGAGGGTTTTGATGTGTAAGTTAAAGTTGTAGCCTTTTTGGGAATGTAGTCTTTCATTTCCTCATCACTAAAGTCCAATTTTCTTTTGGAGTGGAGCTTGTATCTGAATCTTCTTTTCTGTTATGGTTCATCTTGCACTTTTTGATCTTGAGGTTCAACAATTACAGATGGTTGTGCAGAAATCTCAGTTGTGGTCTTCACAGCTTGAAGTTTGGCTAATATAGCAGCTTGCTTCTTCTTTTGTTTGAGCTTCTTAGCATCCAGAGCAGCTTGCTTCTTTTCTTTCCTTATCTTTTTCTTCTCTTCCTTTTTAGCTTCCACAAATATAGGGTGTCCAGCCACCACACAAATTTTCTTACCATTTATGTAAATCTTGGTTAATCTTCTTTTGAGTGCTAAATCTATTGTATCTTTGTAAAATGCAATTGACCTAGCCAACAGCTTCTTCTCATCTGACCTAGGTGTCTCATTCACAATATTCATAGGATTTTTTATCTGAGAACTTTGAGTAGTTCCTTTTAGGCTTCATGATTAGATCTGTTTTTCGAGATTTGATGCAAGATGTTTGGCCTTTTCCAGATAATCCATACTCATTTCATTCATAGAAATATTTTTGACTTGAGAGTGATGAATGAATGTTTTGTCTGGCTTCTAAATTGGCCCAAACTTTTGTTGAATTTCTGCATCTATCTTTCTTCATTTTTCTTTTAACTCCTTCTCAGCTGCTGCTACATCAATCTTTAGCAGTTTGTCATCTGTGTTTAGTTTTGCTGCTGCCAGATTTATGATATCAATGTTGTCCAAGGCTGGTGGCTTTGTGAAAGTAATTGTTGGCACAATTACTTTGCTACCTTGGATGTTTAACACTTTCTGCTCCCCTTCACTTCTTGATCCCTCTTGACTGATTAGGATAATAGTGCTTTCTTTCTCCCCCTTTTTATTATCGGCAAGTAGAGTAGAGGAAGAGGTTTGTGCTACCACTAGCTTTTGAAGCAAGTTTGTTTGATGTGCTTGATGTAAATGAATAGCTGTTAAAGAAGTTTCCATAGCAATCATTCTTTTATCCAAGGAGTCCACTTGAGTAGCAGGATCAGAATTCTTCCTTAGCTGTCTCTTAATATCAATCATTGTTGCTTCTAAAAGTTTAGCATCCAATCTTTCTGAAATGTCCTTCTTCATTTGATTAACCTCATTTTTGATAGAAGTGACATCCTGACTGTGTTGAAAGCCTTGGATTTGTTGTAATAGAAGAGAAGCAAGGTGTGCTTGTAGGAGCTTCTTGGTACTGGCATTTGTTATGGATTGAAGAGCAGATTGTGTCTGACTGATGAGTTGAATAAGGGTGATCTTGAAATAATATTCATCATATTTCTGTGAAAATGCCCAAGATGGCATACCAGGTCTGGAACTAGGGCCTACTTCTCCCCCTATGTCCAGTGAGTCCTCCTCACTATCATCAAAAAAGAATTCTTCTGATCCACCAGCTTCATAGGCTATGCCATCATCAGTTGTAAAAGGCATAGCTGTGATGGCATCCTTTGCTCTTTGCATGGATTGAGTGGTGTGCACTAAATTCAGCATCCTTTCTGCATTTTCATTGCCCTGTCCAGCCAAAAGTTGATATGCTAGAACATGATGAGTAAATGTCTCAGCATCCAAAGAGGTGGAATCTATAACAGCTTGACTATAGTGAGATAGTTCCTCTATGTTTGCTTTATTGATATTCATTGACTCACTAACAATGATGTCCACCCTTATGTCTCATGTACCTGCATTTTTCTCATGATCTCTCTATTCTTGCATCAAGGGCTCCCCTTGGCTACCCACACTCACACCCCCATCTTCACCATCTAAGGTGGGACTCATCTCACTCACTTTTGCCAGTCCTGAAGAAATGGACTGCATTTGTTCACTCATTTTCTCTCCTTTTTCCTGGGAGCAACCCAGACTCTCACTCAATTCACTCCCTTCCCTCAGTCCTAAGAGTGATTGTATTATCACTAAATCTTCTGCATTTGTAAGAATTGAAGATATTTGAAGTTGTGCAGAGACACCCGACGGATGATGAATATCCATCGGGATAGTAGTATGGCTATCCGACGGATGACTGCTGTTAGGCTTATCCGTCGGGATACAATCACTACTCGATGGATGATGAATATCCACCGGGATAGAAGAAATGAATGAGTTTGGAGTGGAGACTATTGTAGACTGTGCAGATTGATGAAAATTTAGGCACAGATGTCTCAACAGACTCAGAAAGAAATAGCAAATGAGCCAACAAATCATCTAAAAGATGATGCTCACTTGCTTGGATTTTTGGCTTCTCTACAAGAGTTAAAGATGGAGAATTTGGAAGTGATGTATTGATCATGTCAACATCCAGTGAGTGTGTGGGTGAATTTGGTGTTTCAGGTGCTTCAATTGTTAAAGATTTTGGCTGTGACTCCACATTTATTGGGGCCACATCAAACTAACTTTGAGAGGGTGCAGTGACTGAGTCTATTGCTTCAGTTTGCACTGTGTGTGCACCCTGTGTATCCCCAGTTGGTTTAGATTTCTTCTTTCTAGTATAAGTTTGGGGGTGAGCTAGTGTCCCTTACCCTCTTGGCATGTGCTCTTGGCTGAGAGCTTTGTCCAATAGTCACATCCTTTTGAGAGGATGCAACTAGTAATGAACTTAAGTCCTTTTTAAGCAATGCAGTTTGTTGAGAAGCTGCAGTGTGGCTAGGCTGGGAACACTCACTTCTCCAACCTTATTCTTAGGGCTTCTTTGATTTTCACCCTGTCCCTCACCTTACTTACCCTCCTTCACACTCCCCTATTTGGTTTTAGTGGATTTTGCAACTGGTTTCTTTTGAAAGAAACCAGAGGGGGCTTTCTTAGACTTGGATTTTGAAAGTTGTGGTTTAGTAGCTTGGGTAGGCATATGTTGGGTCATTAACACAGATGTCATTGCTACATTTGAAGGCAAAGAAGTGTGTGAGGTTAGAAGAGTGGAGACAGTAGAACTTACCTCACTTACCTGAGGTCCCTCCATGACTGGAAAATAAAGGAAAGGCACCTCTTTGTGGTGGTTTGACCTGTTGACATCTGTAATAATCCTCCTTTCTTGAACCCAACAATTCAGCTTGTTGGTTGGGTTCTCAATTACAATATTCTCAATGAGGTGGTTAGCAAGCATCATAAAAAATCTAGCATAGTAGACACTTTTACCTCTCTTATTCAGTTCTCCTAACTTATAACCTAACTCAAACAAGACCAAGTCACTGAAATTAAAGTACTTATCATTAACTAGCATGTAAAGCATGTTAAGCATATAAATGTTAACATAATCAAAGTTACTAATCTTACCAGAAAATACCTTAGTTACCACATCACACAGAAAGCTCCATTCTTTTCTAAGACCTAACCTCCTAATTTCACTTAACTTAGAAGTGGAAAGTGCATAGCCCATGGAATTTAGCATGTTAACTATATATGTGTCTGTATATGGAACAGTAGCAGTATTATCAGGAATTCTAAAGCATGCTTTGATAATGTCACTATTAATGCAAAATTGTTTACCTTTGAGAGTGAAAGTGATGGTCTTGTCAGTAGAGTTATATACTGCAGTTGTCCATATCTCCTCTACAACCTCACAGTAGATTGTGGGAGATTCCACCATCACATAGTCACTACTAGAAATAGTAGAATAGACATCATCTCTTAAACATCGGTTGTTGTTTGCACCGATGTAAAAGGTGCTTTTTACATCGGTTTTAATCAACCGATGTCTCTTTGTAAGATACACATCAGTTTTTTAGCCCAACCGATGTTATAAGTATGTTTTAAAAAAATTATCAAGCGCGCCTCCCTGTTTTCCCCCTTAACCAAATAATTCATTCCCTCTTGAAAATTTTCCCCTTATTTTTCAGCTTAGAAAAATTTCAAGTCAAATATCTCCCCCTCTTTTCAACGTAACATTAGAAGTTAAAATTCACACACTATTAAAACATAAAACATAAACCATAAAATCAAACAAATCCAAACTCTCATCTCTCCTCTCTCAATTTATAGTCGACTGAAGAACAGCTCCGGATCTCTCCCGTTTTGCTCAAATGTGCTCTCCATCTCTCTGTCTCTGCTCAAATGCTCTCTCTCTGCGTTCTCTCTCTATCCCTCTCTCTCTATCTCTCTCTCTCTCTCACTTTATGTTCTCATCGAAGTTTAATGGGTCGTAGGAGGTTGTTCAAGTAGGAGTTTCAAGCTTATGTTTAAAGCTAAGATGGAGGTTAAATCTAAGTCGGTGGTCAAAACTTGTATTAGGTAAGCTTCAAACCCTAATTTTAGAATTGGGGATTTAAATTTGAAACTCAAATTTTGTATTTTTTTTAATTAGTTTAGTGATTGCTTTACCTGAGTATTTCTAATGCTATATTTTGACAGCTATGGCTGCGAATCTGTTGAGTGTGAATTTGACGTTTAATACTATTCAGAAGACGATTGAGTGGACGGACTGGGCTAAAACGGCCATTTGTTGGGTTTGGTGTCGTTGATTGTTGTGCCGTTGTTGTATGTTATTTATCTACCGAGTATTACAATCTTGATGATTTTTATTTTTTACAAAGCAGTTTTACTATGTTTATATTTTGATACTTGTTACAAAAACTACCCTTCGTGCGTCATCTGTATTACATTAATGGCTTACTAAACACCAGTCTAATACTAATTTGTTGATGACTTGACGTGCATACTCGATCATAATTTAGTTTGATGAACATTGTAAATGAATCTGGATTTGAATTTGTGATATATCCATGTTCATGTCTTTCGTTAATAGAGCTACTTTTTGATTTTCCGGTGTATAGTATAGACTACTACCACAGTGAATCTTTGATTGGGTGGATGAAACTTAATCTGGCTTCACTATTATGAACTGAACCAATATATTGATAGGAGTTCGATGAACCCCAAAGAAAGCTGAACCAATCTGAAGCTCAGACAATAGGTACATTACTAATAAAAATGTTTTCCCCTCTATTATGAACTGAAAGATCTGATAATTTAACTATCTATTGACAACCAGGAAGCAAATAAAGGGACTTGTCTATTTGTGGTGCTGTTCGCTCAATCGGATCAGATCTTACTCGCACATGATAGGCAAATATGAAGCATATCAGAACGGATCCATCAGGAGTGACCATACTGTTGGAACATTGAAAGAGCCTCGGACCCCCACAAGCAAAGCTCAGGTTTGTCTGGTCACTTCTTCAAATTTACCAAGTAACAAATATTTTGCTTTATGATTTTCTACTTCTGATAAAATATATAATCCCACTTCTCTAAATCATTATTGTTTCTTCTGAATGCATTCGAGTAGTTGAGCTCTGCAAGGAACTGACTTTTTATTATGCTCAAGGCCTACCAAGTTAAAATAGCTGCAAATTCTACCTAGTTACACGACTATTGAAACGAAAATTATTTTTGTATTCCTTTGATAGTTAAATAAATAGCTTACCGTGATTTAAGTACTATTAGTGTTGGAAATAAGACTATTGCTGTTGCATCGTACATGCTAGTAAAAGAGTGATAATGTTTTTAAAATCTTCTTGCTACCTATGTAGGCTGCTTACCAGGGTTTCCAAGAGCGTAGACAGTACCGAAAGATAATATTTGCAGTGGGAGTGGTTGAAATGGCAATACTACGTTGGCGTATGAAGGGTAAAGGTTTTCACGGTCTTCAGGTTCCAGATGAAGCTACCAAAGATCCAGAACAAGAAGGTGAAGTAGAGGAATTCTTTAAAGCTAGCAGGAAACAGGCTGAAGAGCGAATTGAGAGATCTGTTGTACGTGTTCAAGCCATGTTTCGTTCTAAGCGAGCTCAAGAAGATTACAGTAGAATAAAACTAGCACATAACAAAGCCAATGTAAGCAATTTCAATGCTATAGACATTATATACTGTAGTTGGGAAAGTTAAACCAATATGCATTAACATACTTTACCAATTTTTTTGTGTAGATTGAATATGAGGGGCTTCTCAATACCGACACTGAAATGGGTTAATTTAGCACAAGTTAAAGGGTACTTGCCATCCTCAAGCTGCTACATCGGTGACTAGATAACTTATAACTGGTCCCTTTTGTTAAATATAACATGTAGTTTCTGTAATAGACAACTTATAACCGGTCCCTATTGTTAAATATATCATGTTTGTAAATTCTGTACGTAGATTACTGAAGGTAGTTGGAGACCTGTAGCTCCTTTATACGTTTTTGCAAAAATGAGAGCTTCATGATTGTAGAGTTGATCTTGTGCTAACATTCACGGACCTTTATGGAGCAGGTGAGCAATTGATTTCTTCTCTTCTTTGTGCATGCGTGAGCGTGAGTTTGAGCGAACTAAGTAGCATAATTCGTGGAATTTAATTTGTGCAGCATCCGGAGATGGACTTTTCGAATGCAAAATTTGCCTGAGTGCTGATTTTAGGGAAACAATTTGTTGGACAGGTGATAAGCAAGGGTTGTTTTTGGATGTGGTTTAATATTTTAGTAAATTAATCTTTTGCTGTATTTTTAATGGGTTTCCTTGGGAACGTATTCTACTATGTGATCTTTTGACTCCCCTGGTTGTCTCTAGTAATGAATCCCCTGTGGTTTTCTGATGGTAATAATATGTTGCTGCCTGCTATTCCTGCAGAAGTTTCAGGAACATCATTAACAACTTTACTTCTATGAGATGGATGGAGTGTATGTTAATTTTTGACATGGGCCACTGGTATATATATTTATTTTAAAACTTGAAACTATGATAGCTACTTAGAGGATTTGTTGTGCATGTACCGACTATATGGATTGCAGTATCTGTTAGCTTATAAATTATAATGCAGTGCCTTCTTTATTGAAACTCTAGTTTAAAATGTATATGTAATGACTGTTTCAGGAATGACATTGGACTTCTCCTGGGATGATGAATGCAACTGTGTGTACTTTAATACATTCGTTTGAGTAATGTATGGATAATATTTCGTTTGAGCAATGTATGAATGATATTATAGGGGTAGCTATGAGAATTATAAGTTTTTGGTTTTTTCATTATTGTAAGACTTGATAGGTTTGATTTGGTAATGATAATTGGAGTTTGATTTTAATAGTTTCTTCTTTTGACAATTTTTTTTTGACATCTATATTTTTAAAATGTGCAACATGATTTATTTCAATGAAAAATGATGTTAATTTAACATAATAGCATCAGTTCTAGTTGACCATTGACATCTGTAAAAACCAATGTTAAATACTACAACAAAATAAATCTTACAACAAAAAACTGATGTTATTAAGCATCATAGACATCAGTTTGCTACAAATAGACATCGGTTACCAATGAAGAACCGATGTCAAAGGTATCGTTAACATCGGTTTTTGATGAAAACTGTTATTACTGGTACTAGTAACATCAGTTTATTGGTTAAATTGAAAGATTTTTCTTAGCTCACATATATTTAAATTGATAAAAATATCATATTATGATAATATATGAAGATTAGATATGCATGAGAAATTTAATATCAAGATACAGAAATCGGTTTTAAACATGGAACTGATGTTATATGCTCTATTTAACATCAGTTTAAAACCGATGTTAAATGCGGGGGTCTTTAACATCACCCACGAAGACATCAGATTTTTGCATAAGTAGTGAGTTGAGTTTACAGCTTTTCACAAAGTCCATCATTTTGTGAAACTCTCCAGACTGTTGAATCTCCTTGTTTACAAGAGCTGTGAAGTTGTTTTTTTCGTAGATATATCTAGTTTGAGACATGATTTTGACGACTGGGGCCATTGTTAGAGACTGAGTAATTTGTAGAGAGAATATTTGCTTTGGAGAAGAAAGGAAGTTAGATCAATTGAATTGAGAATGATAAAAGAGTAGAATAAAAATGAATTCTGCTTTTATACTATCTCAGAAATAAACTGTCAAAAATAATAAAGTAAAATAAAGTAACCAATCAAAATAGCCCAAAATAGCCGTTTAAAAATAAATAAACTGTAAAAATTTTGTCATTTATCTGTCGTGTCATGCTTACAAACTGTAAGTATACGTGATGGATAATGTTCAGAGTTTTAACGACTAGGATTGAGACAATTCAATGGATGAGGATAAATCAGTTATCCATCGAGTTATAAAATACTCAAGAAAAATAATTGATTTTTATTAATAAATAGTATTCCGATGGATGATCAAACTCAATGGATAATGAGCATCCGTCGGGATCTAAATTTTGACTTAGCCAAAATTTCCAGTAAAACAGAAAAATCAATTAAGTTTCTGGCTGCACAACAACTTGCAAAAATATCTGAAATGATTCAAGAGTAAATAAGCATACCTAACTCACTTACCAACCTTGAAAAGGTGGATTCATCAAGTGACTTGGTAAATATATATGCAAGCTGCTATTCACTTGGAACAAAATGAAGTTCCACAGTACCATTCATCACATTCTCCCTAATGAAGTGGTACTTAATGTCTATGTGCTTTGTTCTTGAATGCTGCCCTGGATTTTCAGTGATGGCAATTGCACTTGTGTTATCACATAAAATGGGAATTCTATCCGCTTGTAGACCATAGTCCAACAATTGGTTTTTCATCCACAAAATCTGTACACGAAAAGTACCAGCAACAATATATTCAGCTTCAGCTGTAGAAGTAGAAACTGAATTTTGCTTTTTACTGAACCAGAACACAAACTTGTTCCCTAGAAATTGACAGGTTCCTGTTGTGCTTTTTCTGTCTATTTTACAACCTGCATAATCTGCATCTGAATAACCAGTTAGATCAAAACCAGAATCTCTAGGGTACCAAATGCCAAGTTTTGGTGTTCCCTTGAGATATCTGAAAATTCTCTTGATAGCTAATAAGTGAGATTCTCTAGGATCATCCAGAAATCTAGCACAAAGACAAGTAGAAAACATTGTATCTGGCCTACTAGCTGTTAAGTACAGAAGTGAACCAACCATGCCCCTGTAGCTTGAAATATCCACAGACTTTTCAATAGTGTTTAATTCAAGCTTAGTTGCAGTGGTTGTGGGAGTTTTTGCAGATGTGCAATCCATTAGATCAAACTTCTTTAAAAGATCATGAATGTATTTAGTTTGACTAATGAATATCCCATCACTAACTTGCTTAACTTGTAAACCAAGAAAGTAAGTTAGTTCTCCCATCATGCTCATTTCATACTTACTTTGCATCAATTTGGCAAACTTTTTGCAAAGTTTTTCATCTGTAGAGCCAAATATAATATCATCTACATAGATTTGAACAAGTATACTAGAGCCATTAACATTTCTAAAGAATAAAGTTTTATCAACAATACCTCTTGTGAAGTGATTTTCCAAAAGAAACTTTGATAAAGTGTCATACCAGGCTCTAGGTGCTTGCTTCAGTCCATAAAGTGCTTTCAAAAGATAGTAAACATATTCTGGAAAATTTGGATCTTCAAACCAGGAGGCTGACTAACATAGACTTCCTCCTCCAAATCTCCATTCAGAAAAACACTTTTAACATCCATTTGATAGACCTTGAAATTGGCATGAGCTGCATAGGCTAAGAAGATTCTGATGGCTTCAAGTCTTGCAACAGGAGCAAAGGTTTCATCAAAATCTATTCCTTCTTGTTGACAGTAGCCCTTAGCAACCAATCTAGCTTTGTTCCTGATTACTATGCCATTTTCATCCATCTTGTTTCTTAATACCCACTTGGTGTCAATTGGATTATTTCCTTTAAGTTTGGGTACCAGCTTCCATACCCTATTCCTTTCAAATTGGTTTAGCTCCTCCTGCATAGCTAAAATCCAATCAGGATCCAACAAAACTTCTCCTACCTTCTTTGGTTCTTCCTTAGATAGGAAGCTACTGTATAGACATTCTTCTTGAGTTGTTCTCCTTGTTTGAACTTTAGAAGATGCATCGCCAATGATGAGCTCAAAAGGGTGATCTTTAGTCCATTTTCTTTGTTGAGGTAGATTAGCTCTAGATGAAGAGGCCTCATTGTTGTCTTGATGTGTGACTGCGTTTTGATTAATAGAAACACCCCCTGAGTTTGTGAATCTTTGATTTGAGAAAGGGGAACTTTCTGTAAGTGATCTGTTCTAACTTTCAGCTTCTCTTAATGACCCGATGGATGAAGCTGATTGTCTCTCGATGGATAAGGTAGATTGTCTCCCGACGGATGAAGCATTTTGCAACTCGATAGATGTTGAATTATGTGCTTCATTAGTTGTAGATTTTTTTGCATTATCCTTATTCACTGTTTCTTGATCACTTTCATCATCACTGTCATCACTAACCATCTCTACATTATCAAACTTGAGGCTTTCATGAAATATTCATCTTGCAGTCCTTCAATCTTTTTATCATCAAACACAACATGTATTGATTCCATAACATTGTTGGTCTTTAGATTATAGACCCTATATGCCTTTCCCACAGCATATCCAACAAAAATTCCTTCATCTGCTTTAGCATCAAACTTCCCATGTTGATCAGTTTAATTCCTCAAGATAAAACATTCGCAGCCAAAGACATGAAGAAAGTTTAGAGTTGGTTTCTTGTTCTTGAACAATTTGTAGGGTGTCATACATTTTGCTTGATTAATCAAAGAAATATTCTGAGTGTAGCAGGCAGTATTCACAGCTTCAGCCCAAAAATATGTTGGTAACTTTGATTCTTCAAGCATTGTCCTTGCAACTTCAATAAGAGATCTGTTCTTTCTTTCCACTACTCCATTTTATTGTGGAGTCCTTGCTGCAGAAAACTCATGCATAATCCCATTCTCTTCACAAAATGATCTCATCATAGAATTCTTGAACTCAGTTCTATTGTCACTCCTGATTCTTCTTACTTTAAAATCAGGATGATTGTTGACTTACCTTATGTGATTGATAATGATTTCACTAGCTTCATCTTTAGACTTTAGGAAATATATCCAGGAGAACTTTAAGAAATCATCCACAATTACTAGGCAAAATCTTTTCCTTGAAATGGACAACACATTAACTGGTCCAAATAAATCCATGTGTAGCAATTGCAAAGGTTCTTCAATTGTTGAATCAAGCTTCTTTCGGAATGATGCTTTGATCTGCTTTCTTTTTTGGTAGGCATCACACAATCCATCCTTTGAAAACTCCACTTGTGGAATGCATCTAACCAGTTCTTTATTGACAAGCTCATTCATGGTCTTGAAGTTTAGATGGGACAGCTTCTTGTGCCATAGACAACTTTCATCTTGACTTGCTTTACTGAGAAGACGAGTGATTGATTCTACATTAGATGAGTTGAAGTCATCTAGATACACATTTCCTTTTCTCACTCCAGTGAGAACCACTTTGTTGCTTCTTTTGTTTATCACAACACAGGCTTCTGAATTGAAGGTTACTGAATTGCCCTTATCACAAAGCTGGCTGATACTCAACAAATTGTGCCTGAGACCATCCACTAGGGCAACTTCTTCAATGATGACATTGTCTTTTGAAATCAAGCCATATCCCACAGTATAACCCTTGCTGTCATCTCCAAAAGTAATACTTGGGCCAACTCTTTCCTTGAACTCTATGAGCAGGGTAGAATCTCTAGTCATGTGCCTTGAACAACCACTATCCAGGTACCAAAGATTCTTTTTGTTTCCATGATTACTTGAATAACTTGTTTCTGTTTCATCAGATTTGGCCATCAGGGCTAGATTGACATAGCTTGTTTCTTCATCTTCATCCAATCCATCAGCTGTCCAGTCATTTTCTTGTATAATGAAAGCCCTTTCCTTTTGCTTGAGCAACTCAAAGTATTTCTGTTTATAATCAACAGGCTCAAATTTCTTCTTGCTGGAATCTGACTTTCTACACTCACTGGCAAAATGCTCAGCCAAGCCACATTTGAAACATTTAAATTTGGATTTATCCACCATGTTTCTACTTGGCTTGGCTGCTCCAAAGTTCTTTTTGAACTTGAGCTTTGCAAATCTTCTGGAAAGGAATGCTAAATGTTCATCAATATCATCCATATCATCTTGGCTCAAATGATCTTCATTTTCAGCTACCAGCCATTTGCCCTTGCTTTCACAGACCTTTGATATAGACTTAACAGCTTCTACCTTCATCTCTTTCTCCTTCTCTAACTCAGCAACCAGTGTTATGGACCCTCCTTTCTTCCTTCCTTTCTCCATCCTCTCATCTTGCTCTATTTCAAGCTCATAAGTTTTCCGGATGCCATACAGTCTCTCCAAGGTGAACTCCTTGTAATCCTAAGAATTTCTCAATGAGACTGTCATTGGTTTCCACTCCTTTGGAAGAGATCTAAGGAACTTGAGGTTAAAGTCCTTTGTTTGATAGACTCTTCCATGCAACTTCAGAGCATTTAGTAGTTTTTGAAATTTACTAAAAATATCAGTGAGAGACTCATTATCTTCACAGTGGAAGTGCTCATATTGCTGAATTAGCAGCTACATCTTATTTTCCCTTACTTGCTCAGTACCATCATAAATAATATGGATAGTGTCCCAAACCTCCTTGGTTGTTTTGCAGTTAATGATGTTATCAAACATATCACCATCAACTCCATTGAACAATATATTCATGGCCTTCTTGTGTTTCCTGACTTGCTCAATATCAGGGTCTGACCATTCATTCCTTGGTTTTGGAACAGATGGTTCATTTCCAGTTGCAGCTCTCATTGGTACATGAGGACCTCTCTCTATGCAATCCACATAGGCCTCATCTTGGGAAAGAAGATGTAGGTGCATCATCACCTTCCAGTGGTGATAATTATCTTTGTCCAGAAAAGGAATCTTAACTCCAACATCCTTCTTGTTCATCTTGTTGTTTGTTGTGATCTTTACACTCTTTGTACTTCAAGAGCTTACTCTGATACCAATTATTATTCCCTAACAATACAAAAAGAATTACAGAAGAGGGGTTGAATGTAATTCTGGTTTTTTTTCAAGATTTTAAAACAGTTCTTACTTGATAATATATATGTGTTTAATTTGCAGAGTGCGGAATAAATGATTTATATGAATGAAAACACAAAGTAATAAAAATACAAGCTTTTAAAACTTTCTGGTGGATTTGAAAGTATCCACCAGATATATATATATATATATATATATATATATATATATATATATGTGTGTATATATATATATATATATCGAGTGAGAACCCTGTGAAGCTTGAATAGCTCACAGCTTCTTACAAGTATGAACAACTAAACTTACAGAGAAATGTTACAGAATACAGCTTGAAAATGTTTCTCTCAGAATGTGTGTGCTTAGTTCAATAATTGTTCTACTTGCTACACTTGGTTTATATATCACCAAGTTTACATGACAATAAGACAAGATAGTAAAACAAAACATATCTAGTCTAGCTCCATGCTACTTCACTACTCTATTCCAGCATCTTTGAATATTTTAATAATAGCATGTAATTCTTTGTTCTCAAATCCCTGCTAAACAGGCTGTCACATTCCTTTTGTAAACACTCGACGCATATGACTGTGTTGTCACTGTCAACAGATATTTGAATTTGATCATCCGTCGAGTACATGCTTGTCATCCGTCGGGTGGCTTTGTTGATCATCCGTCGGGTAGCTTTGTTGATCATCCGTCGGGTAGCTATTTGACACTTGACTCCATTTCACTTATGCAGAATTACAAGACATCTCTGTTAGTCCCTTAACAATATGAGAAGAATTACAGAAGGGGGGTTGAATGGAATTCTTGAAATTTTTTCTTGAAATAAGAATGTTCAAACTCGAAAATATATATATATATATATATATATATATATATAAGTGTGAATTGATTAGCACAATGCGGAATAGTTACTTAAATGAATCAAAATACAAGTAATTAAAAACAAGAGTCTTTAAAAACTTTCCGGTGGATTTGAATGATTCCACCAGAGATATATATTATATATCGAGAGAACCTTGTGTGCAAAATGCTCACAGCTGCTTACAACAATTGAACAACTAAGAATACAGAGAAATGCTAAGGATTCTGCTTACAAATATTTCTCTACTTATTTCTCAGATTCGATAGTTCCTTAGTTGCTACTTCTTGGTTTATATATCACCAAGATTACAAAGTAATGAGACAAGATAATAAAACAAAGCTATCTAGTCTATTACAATGCTACTTCATTACTCTATTTCAGCATCTTTGAATATCTTCATAATAGCATGGAAATGGAAATGCTTCTTTGTTCTCAAAAACCCAGTTGAATAGGCTACCACATTCCATTTGCATCCACTCGACGCATGTGACTGTGTTGTCACTGTCAACAGATATTTGAATTCTTTATCCTTCAGGTTATTGATCATCCGTCGAGTTATTGATCATCCGTCGGGTTGTTGATCATCCGTCGAATTCATTGTTTGTTCATCCGTCGGGTATCAATCAGGCACTTGACTTCATTTCACTTATGCAGAATTACAAGACATCATCTATGTACAATTAATCAACCTATTCTGCATATCTAACTAAAGTCATCATGACTTAAGTACTACTACAGATTCTAAACAATGTGTATGCAGAAATGTGCTACAGACTTATTGTTACATAAGCTGCTCACTCGACGGATAATAAGTCATCATCCATCGGGACTATATTGAGTCATCCGTCGGGACTATAAACCTTATCCGTCGAGTGCTACATAATTTCACTAAGTAAAATCTACCAAGGTGTTTTGTTCATGTAATCATCAAGTACACAACATATTCACAACAATCTCATATTTATAATTAATCAACCTATTATGCATATCTACTAGTAGTCAACATGACTCATATGCTCCTACAGAATCTACACAAATTTGTTTGCAGAAATGTGCTACAATACTTATTATTACATAAGCTACTCACTCGATGGATGTTAAATCATCATCCGTCGGGACTATATTGAATCATCCATCGGGTATATTTGATCATCCGTCGAGTACTACAAAATTATACTATTGATCCAATTTTCAGTAAAAAAAATAAAAAGACTACATATAATTAGGTGGATTCGAAGAATCAGACTAAAATAAAATAATAAATATTATTGATTCTGCTAAAAACTTTTTATAATTGGACCGGACTATAACAAAATAAAAATTGAAAGAAAATTTGTGTAGTCGATATAATATCATCAAACTAAAACAAAATAATACATATCATCTATTCGGTCTAAAATAAACTAATAATCACCCCGAGTTAAAATAAAATAAACAAAATAATAAGTATAATTACCTGGATTTGGTTGCTAACATAAATTTTTTGTCATTGACACATAAAATTTTATCATTGATTTGGGTTTAAACATATAAAACTAACATAAATTTGAATATAGTTAGTTGAATATAGTATTATCAAATCATATTATTAAAATTCTAAATAAATAATTTTCATAACTTAAAATTTTACTTTAAATTAAATTTAAAAAAATTATGTAATATTAAAAATAATCCGTGGCTAGTATATATATATATTGATTTAGGTACAAAATGTATGGATTCCTTTACATTAAACTTGTATTCCTGGAAAATGAATTCATAGCAGAAAGCCCAAAATCCGATTGCAATGAAGGCAGCCCATTAACCTAAATTCTAGTCAGTCAAATTACGTTGCACAGGCACTTCTTGTTCACTTCTTTTCTTAAAATAATACAAGTTTAATTTATGAGACACAAGATAACGTTTATACCAGAGCACATTAACCATTTTCCACTATCATGACATTTTATTTTAAAGCTGTGGAAAAAAATCCATACTCTTTCTTGAATAATAATTTTATTTGGGTAAAAAGTATCTTGAATAATTGACTACTACATAATCTACATTACATTATTACACTACTACTGCTGCTTCTAAATGTACAAATTTGTACAGTCGAGTTCACATGGAGTACTATAATAGAGAGTTTGACAAGTTAAAGGCATGGAAAACCCCTGTAGTTGCCTAGGAATCTTAAAAGTTAATTTGCAAAGTGTATGTTAACAATGTTCCCTTGCAAATAATCAAGAAATCTTGGTCTTTCATTCTCCATAAATATCCCACTTTCAGCAAATACTCCACATTTGGTTCTCACCAAGCAAAGCATCCTCATATTTCTTGTAAGTATTTACCCCTTTTAGCTTGTTGTTCAGTAGTTAATTAGTTCAGCATTGTTGTTTATTCTTGCTATGTTGCTTGTTTTTTTTTTGGGGTGTCATATATCACTTGCAAAATTGTACATATGAAAGTGATGTATATAACCAACTTAAACTAATGAATCAAATCTGACTTTTAAAAATATTATATTTCATATTTTGTCTTTTTGGTGATTGTGGGTTATATATTGATGGAAATCTCCAGTAGGGTAGGAAATGAATTAAATAATTTGAAAAGCCCACTTGGAGTTGCTAAGAAATTGTATATATATTGTAATTAATGCTTCTGAATATATTGATGTCTGGTTCTTGATATTAAAGAATTTAATGGTTTCCAAGAGAGTTGTGTACTCTAGATAATTGAAAATTTCATGAATATTTTTCTCTTTATTTAAGTAGCTTTCTTTGCAGTGACAATGGTTTTGCTGTTTGTTTGGAATTTGGACAGGGTTATTAACTTATTATGGATGCAAATGGTAAGAATAAAAATAGGAGAGAAATAAGTATGACTGATAGCTATAAAAGCAGTGAAGTTGTTGTAATGGTCTCTGGTGAAGAAAGAGATGCAAATAGTTCGCCACATAGAGTTTCAGATGATTTGCCTATTGGAAATGTGAAGTTTGCATCAACTAGTTCTCCTTCCCATGAAAATGCTAGGTTTAGTCCAAGTCCGAATAGACTTCCCAAAATCCCCACAAAAGAAACCATAATACGACGAAAATCGCTTTCCAGATCAGTGTACTCAAAACCTAAATCAAGATTTGGAGAACAACCAGTGTCTGTTGATTTGAATATGTTTGAAGAAAGTAGATCATTGATGCCAGAGCAGATGAATTCAAGCGGTAATTCACCTATTATAAACCCGTCAAGTGCTTCCCCCAACAATAAAGTGGTTTCTGCTAATAATTCTTTCAGAGACATAATGATGAGGAATGTGTCTATAACTACTCCGAGGACGCCTTTGATGGCTTCTGCAAGAAGAGTGGATGAAGATGAAGAGATTTACAAAAAGGTCAGTACTCAAAACAAGTTGAAGTACAAGAAGGTCAAAATTAAGGTTTTGATTGAATGGCTAGTCTTTCTGTTAATTTTGGGGAATTTGATTGCTTGCCTGACTATCGATAAGTTACACCATACAACTATATGGGGTTTGGAGATATGGAAATGGTGTCTTCTAGTAATGGTAATCTTTTCTGGTTTGTTGTTCTCTGCCTGGTTTATGCATTTCGTTGTTCTGTTGGTTGAACTGAACTTTTTGTTAAGAAAGAAGGTGTTATATTTTGTCCACGGTCTAAAGAGGAGTGCTCGGGTTTGTCTGTGGTTGACTTTGGTTCTTATAACTTGGCTTTCATTGTTCAATCATGCGATTAAGCGGTCAAAAAGTGCCGGAAAGGTTCTGTTTTATATTACCTGGACCATTGTTTCCCTGCTCATTGGTTCAGTCTTGTGGCTTCTGAAGACATTGGTCCTTAAAATGTTGGCATCGTCTTTTCACGTTACCACATTTTTTGATAGAATTCAGGAATCAATTTTTCATCAGTATGTTCTCCAGGTCCTCTCAGGGCCTCCCCTTCTGGAATCAGCAGAAATGCTCCAAAGAACAAATACTGCTCAATTTAGTTTCCGTAGAACAAATAAAGATAATCAAGGAAGGAAAAAAACTAAAACGGCAGTGATTGACATACACAAGCTTCATAAGATGAAGCAGGGAAAAGTTTCTGCGTGGACCATGAAGATGTTAGTTGATGTGATATCAAATAAAGGGCTGTCTACAATTTCCGATGCCCTAGATGAGAGCGATTTTGATGGAAATGCTGAACAGACTGACAAGGAGATAACCAGCGAGATGGAAGCTATAGCTGCTGCCTATCACATCTTCAAGAATGTGGCTCAGTCTGATTGCCTGTGGGGATTATATCTTTACAGTGTTCTTATAGTTACATATATATTTAAATTACCACATTTCCCTTTCTTTGATTCTTATAATTTTATTTTTTTTCCTGTCAAATTGCTTAGATACATTGATGAATTAGACCTAAGAAGATTTATGATAAAGGAGGAGGTTGATTATGTGTTTCCATTGATTGATGTGGCTGAGACAGGACAAATAGACAAGAAAGCTTTGACAGAATGGGTGGTACGACTTTATCCTTAGTTAATTGTGGCATATAGTTTTAAAAATCCTCTCTCATATTACATAGATTCAGAGTTTTCCAAATTATAATCATACCAGAATTTTTAGGTGAATTTTAATTGACCAATAATTGTATCACTATTCAAGAATATGGTAGTACTTAATACTTTCAGTTAAATTTTTGTTATCACATGGAATGAGAAATGAAGTGTCTTTGGCAGAATGATTTCGACTGCAAACTAGCATTTTTAGGTTTTGATGTTATTTTGAACAATTTCAAGTCTATGGTCCTTAAATACAGTTGATAGAATGCCGAAGATTGTGAGAATCCATATTAACATTTAACATGCCACTGATCATTATTTTCATAAATTTGAGATCATGTAGTCAATGTTAAATTTGAGAACTGTATTTTTCTCAGCTAAACTTGCTAAATGAATAATGATCACCATTTTCCAGAAACAGATCTAGACATCTCTTATGCCTCCCCATGATGCATAAGTATTTATAGATAATCAGTTTTAGTAACTTGATCACTGTAAAAGTTATCATTTTTCTTCCTGGCAGGGGTGGGAGGTTGAACACCAGATGGGTTGTAACTCTCGCGACCCATTAATATTTTGTCTTTAGCAAGCTGCAGTTAATTGAACCATTTAGTAGGACTAGACAACTTACTAAAAGATATATAAGTCAATTAAGTGACAGTATAAAAAGTTAGAGTAACGGTGTGCAATGACTCATATGATAATGTTTGCGTACTTGTTGATTGTGTAGGTTAAGGTTTATAATGGTCGAAAAGCTCTGGCTCATGCTTTAAATGATACCAAAACAGCAGTAAAGCAATTGAATACCCTTCTGACAGGAATCCTAATTATTATGATGAGTATTGTGTGGCTACTTTTGGTGGAAATTGCAACAACGAAAGTACTCTTGTTTTTCTCATCACAGCTTGTTGCAGCAGCCTTTTTGTTTGGAAATACTTGCAAGACTATATTTGAAGCTATCATATTTGTATTTGTGATGCATCCATTTGATGTTGGTGATCGTTGTGTTGTTGATGGTGTTCAGGTAACTATCAACACATACATTCAACAACTTTTAATTGATTCGTCATCTACTAATTACTGTATGCAATATTTCAGATGGTAGTAGAAGAGATGAATATTCTAACAACAGTGTTTTTGAGATTTGATAATGAGAAGATATACTACCCAAATTCAGTGTTGGCTACCAAAGCCATCAGCAATTTCTACAGGAGCCCGGATATGGGAGACTCATTAGAATTTTCCATTGATTTCATGACGCCAGTGGAGAAGATTGGGGATTTAAAAGAGAAAATTTTAAAGTATGTATACGGTTCTCTATCCAGTCTGCATCTTAACAAAAAGCTACTTGCTATCATGCTTGAAAGTTTAAATATTAATCAACTAATTAATTCCACACTTCAAATGTTTTCCTTTCTCAAGATTGTTTCAAGTCATCAGATACCACTACTTCCCTTGGTTATTAGTTTATTAACCTCCTTTAAAATGAAGGCAATGTGCATTGGAGTAGCAAATTAAGAATTCACAGTTTGCCATATTGCCATGATGATAATAGCTTGAGGGAATTTCTTTGACCAAGATCAGAATGACTTTGTAAACTGTCTGTTCATGTCTCTGTCATCTGATATTATTTCTCTGCATATTGGACTGCATGGATGCACTTTAAGAGAAACATGTCTTCGGTCAAAATTTAAGCACTGTCTAATATATTTGATGGGTCATTTTAGTATGTTAGTAGCAGTCACGTCACATGATTTCTGAGGTTGCTCGAGTAGCATGTCACATGATTTCTGAGGTTGCTTGAGTAGCTTGTAACTGTTCTTGATAAGTAATTTAAAGTGCAAAGCTACAATATGTACATCTGCATTTATACTGTATTTTGATTCTTTGTTAGGGTTGCTAAATTATATGAATTTCCGGATATACTGAATTCAGTTTGTGACTTGTTTCTTAATCCATTATGTTCACGATTCAGTTCCTTAAATCCTACTTTTTCTGCAATATTCAGGTATTTAGAGCGAACACCGCAATATTGGCATCCTAACCATAATTTGGTGGTGAAGGAAATTGAAAACGTAAACAAGATAAAGATGGCACTCTTTTTCAATCATACCATAAACTTTCAAGATTTCCCAGAGAAGAGCAGACGAAGATCAGAACTGGTCATTGAGATAAAAAAGATATTTGATGAGCTGAATATCAGATATAATCTGCTTCCCCAAGAAATTCACCTAGTTAAGTCTGAAGCACCACATAATTACATCTCCTAATTATTGTTCTCGTAAGTGATTTCTTTCTTTGTTTGATCTAATCGGAAGAATTACCTGCATAAATACAACCGGATTTATTTCTTCCCATTCCTTTGCTTAGGTGGTGTACTCTTGTAATTTTCGATCTACAGTATAGATAAATATATAAATTATTGGTGGACGCCAAAAGCTAAATGAGGATACACTTATGATTAAAATTAAAAAAAATGTGACCGGCAGTGCATTAGCTTAAAAGTTTCTCTAGTTTGCTATATTCTTGACCTGCCCCAAAATCTTATTAGTAATGCTCAAGGCTAATACTTCAAGTTATTCTTAACATGGATTATTGACCTTGTACATGATATTGTGACCGTCACTAGCCTAATGCAAATTTAAATAGCGTACAAGGGGTCTCATATAAGTTTCTGTTTTACATGGTTCGTAATTATGTGATACAAATTAGTTCAGGACTGTTTTGTTGAGTGTTTGTGATACTTAGTGTATAGTCAACAAAGTATCACCTTATGTGTTTATTAAGAAATAAGAGATACATTATTAAATTATCAGACCAGAGTTCTAATTGAAAAAATTGATAGAAAGTGAAAAATTAAATAAATAAAGTTATAGCTTTTAACTGAAAATTCCTTATGATGTATTTGGGATTTTGGAATGGCAGGCTCTACGAGATGAGGCTACAACGGTTCTGTAACTCTGAATTCAAGTATGCTAGGTTGTATTGGCAGCTGAACAGGTTGTAGTTTGTGTATCAAGGATGGATTGTGGGGTTTTTGCATCAAGGGAAGCCCTGGCATTTCTGTTTTCTTTTCAAGTAGAGGCGAAGAGCTAGTATTCTCAACCTGTAGATGAATGCGGTTTCGACATTCTTAGGCAACTCTACTAGTAATATAATTCCTCCATTGACTTGTATTTAGCATTAATGTACTCCGTACTAATATGTTATTTGATCATCAAAACATAATTACTACTAGTCCGTTACACGATTAACACTGATCCACTTTTTTCAACGTCTTGTGCAAGATTTTAAATTCATGTTTGCAAACTAACTAGTGCAAATTGCAATGTTACTTCTTCAGAAATTTGTAATAGTAATCCATTTCATCCTTTTACATCGTCTTGGAAAGAGTACTTCCCTAACTTTAGAAGCTATTCATCACTGTACATCTGAAATGGCAATTTGATTTGTGCAAGTTCTGTTCTAGTGGAGAGCAGGCCAGGCAGTTTTATGAGTTCTGATTGAGTGTTGAAATGGCAAATTTTGTGTTCATTTCAGTAAAGTTATTTACCCCTGACGAGTTCCAACTCAACTGCAAAATTATAACTTAGAAGAAATGTAAGCTCATTTTGATTATTAAAATTAAATTAATTTAAGGCATCTGCTTCGCAACAAATCGAAACAAGCCTTGAAAATTTAAGCTTAGGAACAATTGGAGGTCAAAGCAAATACATTGCTGCTCACAAACTCTAGTTTCCCCTCAATAATTCATGCCATTTATATAATCCAAAATATCCAATTTCCAACAATAGAAAAAAACAACGCTCGACTTAAAGCTGTTATACTTAGCTTTGAAGAAAATAATACTTATTTCATATAATTAGCAGTAAAATATTAATTCAACATTTATCAACAATTGATCTGACTTCAAACTGAAATGACCACTGATCAACTGGCTCCCAAACTCAAACCATGGAACAATGAACTATCCGCTGCGCCCTGAAAGATTATGTTTGGGGTATTGTGCTAATTTATAAACCTTAAAAGGGTACCATCCTCTTTTTGCTTATTAACTAACCAACTTAGATTACACTCTAGCTGCCTATCTTTAAGTGATAGACTCGTTCGGGTAGACTAAAAATCTGAATGATATAAACAAACTAAGCTTGAATGAGTCAGCGGGGAACGGCAGAGTGGACATTCTGGCTTCTCATTACACCACTCCATTATGCAGTTCCTGCGAAATATCAAATAGATAAACAAAATATAATCCTGAAAGTGTCAACGAGAAGGATCCACAGAAGAAAAAAGACTAAATAGGATGCAAGGAAATACCAGCAAAACACATGACCGCAAGGTGTGGCTGTTGGGTCTTGCCGATTACTAAGACAAAGTGTGCACTTGCTAACTGAATTTGGTTGGGACTGAAGTAAAACAGATCATAAAATAATCTGTTAAATTTCTGATATTAAACTGCTTCTCTAATGTTAGAATCCATATTTAAAAAATTTAACCTCACATATACAGGGCATGAAAAGCTATATATCTAAAACTCAAAAACTCCTTGGTTCTTGTACAGTTGTACTTAAAAAAACTGGAAATCCTCGCAAACAAGGTCAGGCCGTCAGGCCCAAGGTATTTCCACGTAAATCATTTGAAGATAAAATTAACTGTCTTTATGACAACTAATAAAAAAACTACGATTTAAAAAGAATAAAAAACAAGAAAGGCTGAATTCTATGACATTAGCAATAGTGTAACATGAGCAATGCATCTCCCTTTTAAGGAATGGTAGAAAGTGATCTAATGAAATTGTAACAGAAATATCTATGCCTATTAAAGACTAATATCTTCCTCCCAACCTTTTTCCTTCTTTTAATTACCCAGAATTACTGCCAATTCTCTAGTAGCAAATTTTAAAAACTCAAACATATGTAACCTAAAACAATTATATAAATTAGAATAAGAATGCTCAATCACTACCAGACACACCTCTGAAGTTGATGCCACATCAGAGACAGAAATTTTCTGCTCAGAATCGCCACTTATTAAATTTCCTTCTTCATTTAATATAGGTAAACCTGTACCTACAAATAAATCATAAAGAAAAGGATAAACGAACTTGCTATTCTCCAATTTGAGGGGGATTTGGAAGGAAAGAATACTGCGATAAATTATAGACAATGTTCTAAAATAAGTTAGGTGGGTATTGGCGGTGAGCCTATTCTAGCAATTAAACAGCTAGGCGGAAACTAATTGGAATAATTAATCAGAGGATAAATCAGATATATTTAAATATTATTTTTTTGTACAATTTAATTTTAATAATAAAAAATATATTTTATACAAATTAAAGTATAAATACCCTCATTTTATTATCAAACACAATAGGTCAATTCTCCCTTTCATGTTAAAGTTATATTTTCTATTAAAACAATTATATTTTTTAAATTTTATTCTTACTTTGACTGATTATTCCAGCCTAAATTATGATTAATCCCGCCTAGATCCACCTAAATCCGATTAATTACCGATTTTTGCAAAAAAACATTTTATTACTGTTTTTTAGAAATTTTGGCGTTTTTACCCCCGCTAAGCGCCAACTAATCTTGGCCGCCTATGCCGATTTTTAGAACACTGGTCGTCAAAGCTATACATTAAAACACATAAATCTTGACTAAACAGGATTTTCAAGTATGTAATCTCTTCAGAAAGAAGAAATTTTATTAGCCCAAACAAAGCTATTGTAATCCTTAGCACCATATTGCCCAAAATCTTACTCGGACAATATAAATAAATTCATAAAGAAAATGACTTCATTATCAAAGTTTCCCGTGAAAATTTGGAACCTGCTGAAGTGCGGTGCGCCCCTGAGGAGGTCTGCTGCTGAACTGAATTGGCAATGGAAGATAAGTTGCTACGCCTCAGTCCTTCAGCAGCGAGGACACATAACTGAATTAAAAGGAAAACCCCCAATATTTGGTATCTACATGCAATCACAAGAATTAGAAACAGTTCAGAATTCAAAACAGGTTCTACAGAAATTATGCACATCAAGTAGCCACTTAGCAATAACTATCTCATTATACCTAGGTCGTTGATTCATTTGTTTTCCAATAAATACATAACGGATTCCTGCTGCACGTTTTGATATGTGATAATATAATCCTACAAAACCAGGGAAAAAAACAAATTCAACTCCCAACCACAATTTAAAATATATTCACAACCACCATAAATTAGTATATGACAAAGAGACCTTCGAAGTAGAAGAACATGAGATTAGTGCGAAGAACCAACTGTAAGAACTCACGCACAAAGGGAAGCATCTGATAAAAAGAGATAAAAATAAAAGTAAGGCAAACCAGGGATTATAATTGCTTTATACCATAAAGATCATTATCAACTGGTACATTTTACAATAGCAAAGTAAGAAGTAAAACATTGTTCTTTAGTGCACATCAAGAGTATCTAAAAGTTTGACTTGGTGTCTAAGTTTAGGGACAAAATACTCTTCATTGACCTTAATTTTTAACAATGTAATTAGACAATGCATCCTAGGACCTAGATCATTGTAAAAGGAGAGAGCCAGTAATGATGTATAGGGAGATAAAATATGGCGCGGCCCTAAAATCAGTATTATTTCATCACAAATACTTACTGATGGCCATCTCTGAACCGCATACAACCATAACCCTTTAATTTTTTGCCTCACTCTCGACAGAGCTGAAACAGATGTAGTAGAAGTAGAGACATCAAAAAGTAAAGGCGAATGAGCATGGCTACTCCCAGAAGCTTCATAACCAAATAGTTCATCAGATAGTGAATCATTTAGAGCAATTCCTCGAGAAGCAACCCTAGAGCTGCGAACGATAAATTTTTAAGATGATTCAAGAAGTGAAGCTAGAAAGTCAGAACCATGTTTTATTTATTAGGCGAAAAGGAACCTGAATCTTTCGGCAATGTAAGGCACTGCTGACTGATAGATAATGAAAAGTGCACGCCTGGCTGGTGTTGGAGAAAGTCCAAAAGGCCCTGCAACCTTTCAATATAGATACTGCATCAATCAGGGAAATACAACAATCTTACTCGAAGTACTACAAGGCATGATGAAATAATGATATTCACACCATCTTGTAAAAATTATGACAACTTTCTATCAAGATGCACAAAGATAGAGTCAAAATACACTGCATTATAGATAATATATAGATAATTAACAACATGATACATATGAAAGTCATATATCCAAATTTTAAATGTTACTAGCGTGTTACAAGACTGGCGTGCTTTTAGCAAATCTCGGGCAGAATGAACACAGTTTAGGCATTTTACTAACCCTGATCATTTAAAGATCTATATTGTGAAAAACACTATAGAAAAATGAGTATTAGGACGTTTCAGGAACTATAACCACAAAAAGCTACTGTCTGTTTCTCAAAGTCATCCCAAATAACAAGTACAAAACACATAATTGTTCTATGTAGGAATATAATGAATTGGTGATGTAAGTAAAAGAAACAGTTTCAAACCTGAGTTATGTCACAGTACTCCTCTCCTAGTGTTTGTTGTCCTGCACCTGTTGTTAGGACATAATAAAGCATCTGTCCCAAAAGTTTCGTCTGTGAAAGGGAAAGCCAATAATCAAAAATTTACTCAAAAATTCAACAATTTATTATAACCTCATAATGAGTCAATGTGCATACAGTCTTTAGAAATTAAAAAAATTATCCTTAGCCTCGAAGAGTTGAGTTACTTGAATTTAAGCCATTCTCAAGTTTCAAATAACTCTCAAATATATTAGACACAATTTTATTTTATTTTAAAAAACCTTTATGGTAACAACATTTTAGCCTAGAACAGATATTAAAAATACAAAATCAAATATGACTTTGCTGTGAAGAGCACGGAACACCATATATACAAAATTATAGAGTTGAATTGAAAATAACACTTACATGAAACTTAAAATAAGCAAACTAGTTAGCATGGTTGTCATGTCGGTCGACTAGTCGACTAAGCGGTGATTGGAGGTCGGCTCAAAATCTCGACTAGCTAAATGTCGATATTTCGGTCACCTGGTCGACTATTCGGTCGACTAGTCGACTAAGCGGTCAACTAGTCGACTAGTCGACTAGTCGAACTGCTCAGTGTATATATTTTTTCTGCATAATTTTTTTTACATGCCGCACTACCACATCACATCACAGACAATTGTTATTGAATAATTGTTACATATTTCACATGATTGCAAGTACTTTTCTTTGTTGTACTAAATTGTTAGATGATTGCAAGTACTTTTCTTTGTTATCATTTGTTAGATCTTCTAGCTTTTTCATCATTCTCTCCAAGTGTTGGATTCTTAATTCCTTACAATCTGAAATAAAACATTGTGGAATGAGTTGGAACTTAAAACCTAGAACTTAGAAATCTAAACTACATAATATATATACATTTGTGTGTGTATATATATATGTATATTGTATTTTTAATTTATAATAATATATTATTTTTTTGTCGACTAGTCTACAACTAGTCAACGAGTCGACTAGCGGGAGGTCCGTCAACTCGCCTCGACTCATCGACGTGACAAACATGCTAGTTAGTAGAAACCTAACAACTAGCTCAACTACAAGCATCGACTAATTAGGTAGTGGTTGAACCAATACACTAAAAAGCTATACCTCAATTTGATAGAAATTTTAACTACAAAATAAATGATACATTACACAAATCACAAGTTGAAACTCGATAAAAAGTCATGAAATTAAAATAACAAAATCAAAAGGAACAAATTCCGTAAATTATTCTTTAGGAAGGCAATTACGCAACCTAACCTCATTCTGATATGCAACAGCAATCCGTGTACCTATCAACAAACAACAAACACCATATAATCAAACAAAACACACTACACAAACCCTAACCGAAGTAATTATAACAAATTATACCGAGTAATTGGCGTAATGCATCGCGACAAGCTTCGTAAACAAAAGAGGCATACTGATCGTCTTTCTCAGCCGCTCGCATCACCTCCGGTTGCGCCGCCAACGGGAACCGCCATACGGCGCTACTGCCCACGGCGGAGCTACTGGTTCCGGCGTCATCGGAGCCCGTGGATTCTCTTACTACAGCTACCATACTGTTTAATTGTTAAATATGTAGGGTGTAGATGTATATGAATATGTATGTATTGTTTGCGGGATTCCTATCCGTTCAAGTCTCAACTCTCAAATTCGTGAAATGCTAACATTACGTTTACAGTCTTCTGAAGTTTGTAAATGATGACGGCGTCGTTTAAGATAATGTATAAAAAAGATATTATGAAGAAAAAAAATAGAAATTTAATTTAATTTATTTGCTAAAAAAGATATTTAATTAAAGTACGTGAAAAATTAAAGTGAACAAAGTAGGATAGAGTTGTAGTTGAAGCTTGAAGATAAGTGGTTGGGACTGAATTTTTTTGTTTACAATGTAAAAGAAAAAAGAGAAAAGGAAGTAATAATAAAATGTTAATATTTTGGGTGAATATTATAGACTAGTACTTGCCTGCCAGGCGAGTGGACAGTAGTGTTAGAAGTGAGCAGCATTATCCTCCATCATCATATGTTGCCATGTTAACTTGTGAACCAAAACACTGAGAACTAAACCAACTACTTCCATCCCAAAATAAAGGGGGGCACAAATGGCAGCTAAAGCGGCAGCAGCAACAACATCATTTTACGGGCGCCGGCGAGATTTTCCAACGGTTGCAGTGGTGCCTAAGACTGCCTCCCTATATATTCCAAGAACCAAATTTTGTATTTGCAATAGCAGTGAAGGTGATGACATAAGTACAACTACAACTACAACTACTACTAGTGATGAAACAAAACACAATGAAGAGGAGACCACAGTTGAAGTTCAAGAGGAACCACAGTCTTTCATTAGTGCTCTTAATGTCGACAAAGCTATGAGAGGACTACGTATTCTTTTTCATTCTCTGTTTTTCATGTTATTCTTTGAAGTTGCTATGGGTTACAATGCATTCACTCTTTTTGTGCAGCTATCTCGGGTTTTGATTATTATACAACACTTGGATTACCAAGAGGTTGTTCCTATGATGAGGTAGGTAAACACTCATAAATTTTGTATACAATCACTGTACACAAACTTTTATAAGCTGAATTAAGGGAGGAAATTTTGAGTTTCTAAGTCGTGATCATGTTTGTGTCTATTTTAACAGCTTCTGAAATTTACGAGATTTGATTAAAATATATATATATATATCTGGATAAAATTGAATCGTGTCGTGTCATTTTCAGATTGTCTAAATGAATTCGAGTCAGGGTATGGGTCGAGGCACACAGTCGAATCCCTAGATCAAATGGCTTTCTAGTGCTTTAGTAAATGTTCAATGATTACAAGCTGGGATTTTATGAGGTTACTATAAGTGTCACCCTGAGTATGTACTTTGTATACTACTAAAATGCACTGTAAAAAACTTTAAAATTTTGAGCATTAGAAAAGATGCAAGTGTGCAACATTTGTACATGGGAGCATTATCTGACAACCAAACTAACAGGTGACAGTTGCATACAAGAAAAAGCTTGAACAAGTGATGAATGAGGGACTAGATGAAGAGGAATGCAGCAAGAGGGTTGATCTCTTCAAGGTCAGTGAAATAATTTTACATTCTTCATTTTAATCACTAATAATTTTAGTTTGAATAGGAGAAAAGTATAATTTTGAAGAGACTAGTTGAGTAACTGGTATATGCTGAGCAGGAGTCACACGCCATATTATCATCCGTAGAAGATAGGAGACTGTATGATTGGAGCTTGTCGAGGATGGGAAATCCAGAGACTTATGTTTGGCCTTTCGAGGTTGACATAACTCAGACTCCAACAGAATTACCTCCTCCACAGGTGTGCTTCAGTAAAAACTAAGCATTGGATATACTATTACAGATGTTGTATGAAATGTTACATCTATGTGATCATATGTATAATTCATTTTACATAGAATTTTCATTTTAGCGGTTGAGGGTTTGGTTTCATATGTAGGGAGATTTGATAGTAACTGATAAGGTTTAACTTTGACAGGAAGAGGAGGATGTTGGGCCAACAAGAGCAGTAGGATATTTTCTGCTTGGATGGATAGTACTTGCCTTGGCATTATCAATAGCCCTTAATAGGTAGAAATAAGTCTTGTATATTTCATACTGCTCTATGACATGAAACTTCTTCTTGGTTGTTCATGTCTGCTGTAAAACTGTAAAGAAAATTGTGTTTTATGTCATCATTCTGGTTATATCTGCATCATTTTTAAAATCTCATAAGCAAATTGTAACGTTTAGACATTAGTAACTACATACACATGACAAATGGTGAAACTATTGTAGTTATTCTGGGTGCTATTTTCTCTCTTGTCAAACCTTGTTTAGATCATAGGGATAACCTCGTTATTAAAGTCAGTCCCTCGTGAGATTGGTGATCTGATGAATAATACCATTAGATCCTTGATGAAACAAGTACACTAACAGTCTGCAGTCACTACTATATACATTGTCATGTCTTAATGTTACTACATGTTCATCTGTACATTTCATACAATCATATGATTTTTCAACTGAAGCATACAAAGTAAAAATGATTGCAGATCATAGATTTATAGAAGAATCATCTAAATAGGGCCACTCCTCATCATTAAGAAATGAGAATAACGAATCTATGTCTACTATGGCATTGCCTTCAAGGAAGTCATTTGTTGTCCAGTCTTGATTAATGGCATCAGAAACACAAAGAGAATAATTAAATCCACCTTCATTCAAATCATTCTTGCAACCATAATCTTCTTTCGTGTTTTCTTCAAGACGTGATTTCAGTGCCTCCACTGCTGAATTATCAAGCTCATGAGCGGTATTAGTTGAATCCTTGGGAAGTTCTTGAAGATGTTGTAGACTATGAAATGCTGAGATAGTAGAGGGACTGTCACTTGGTGATGCCAATCCTGGAACAACTTGTATGTGTCTCAAGGAGTTGATTCGGACTGCAGATTTTGGGGAATTAGGTGGTTGCTTAGATCTCATGAGCTTTGTGGTGGGATTTTTAGCAATAGATTTGCGATTTAGACCGAGTTTTGACAAGGCAGAAGAATTTTGAAGCATCCCATGTGCTTTTTTACTAAGAGTGCTGTTCCAGTAGTTCTTAATTTCATTGTCTGTTCGACCTGGAAGCCTTCCAGCAATTAGTGACCACCTAAATAACACGAAAACAGTTACAACAGAGAAGGCCAACCCTTTTCGCTAAAAACAATACCAAGCCATCTTATAAATCAACTCAGTAAACATAGCAGAATATGTATGCTAAGCATAGCATCCTTGAATGCCGACATGAAAAGTAGAAAAAATGTGAACCTGTTTCCGAGAAGTTTGTGAAGTCTAATAATAAGGTCCTCTTCATCCTCTGATATGTTGCCTCTCTTAATGTCTGGATGGAGGTAATTTAGCCATCTAAGTCTGCAACTCTTACCACATCGCTTCAGACCTGCATTAAAAGATTTTCGAGTGAGTGAGAGTGTTAAGAATAATATATATATATATATCATGTAATTTACCACACCTGTGGAGAGTTGGCCACTTAACATGAGATCAAGAACACTTCAATCACATATTTAAATAAAAAGTGTTTGATCATAAGTATTTTACCAGCTCTACAGGGAAGATTCCTCCAGTTTCCTTCTCCATGTTCCTGAATATAAGCAGTTAGTACTGCATCTTCACTAGCAGTCCATGCTCCTCTGTTGAGTCCTTCCTTGGAGCAACAAGGTCTCCTCCCCATCTCTCTCCTTCCTAAAAGGAACACACAAATTAATCTAATGTACCATCCCATCAGTCCTTTTATAGTACCTCATTATTGAAATTTCAACTTGATAAATTAATGGTTCATAATTCAAAAATGGTTGGTGGCCTTAAAGTCTAATTGTGATCTAACAAGCAACCTTTCTTTTTCTTTTTCGAAGCAATAAAAACTAATATATTGACTGCTAGAGATCTCATACATATAATAATAATAATAATAATAATAATAATAATACTAGAAGATGCTGGTATCTTTTTGTTCAAATTAAACCAGTAATATTAGCCAATCATGACACATACGTGCAAATAATCAGTACAAGTTGTTGATATGTGAATTTTCAAAATTGGAGCATAATCTGCCAGATTATGGCCAAACAAGTTATTGTAGCCAGCTGCAAAGTGCAAAGCCACCATTATTTACTCTTTTTCTTCTTGGCAGTCGTAGGGTAACTGCTACTTCGCTTTTTAGCAATAAAAACAACTACTCCTTCGTTTTTATCTCCATGAATGCCAACTACACACGCCTGTCAAAATTCCATGTACAGGATCACGGTATGTTACTAGTTCAAAACTTTAACTCTAATTATTTATCGTTTCTTAACAAAAAGCAAAACATAAACTTTCCCAGAATTACAGTAGAAAAAATATCCCATTTTAAAGAGGTTTGTTTTTTATGGTTCAAAATATTAAAATTGCATTTTCATCACCAATTGCACACGCTGTACAATTTTTTATAATTTAACAATTTTGATCATGTATAAGGTTTGGTTAAGATATGCAAGATTTTCTTTGGGGAACCTTACCATACATCAATCGTCCAAATCCTCAATATTTTAGTGAAATTAGTAAATATTATATAACATTCTAACTTTTTATCAAAAAAAGATTTACAAATAGAAATATATGAGGCACATTCAAATTTCAAGGTATATCAAATGGATGTTAAGTTTGCATTCCTTAATGGTGAGTTAGAAGAGATTTAGTGCAACATCCACCTGACTTTGAAGATCCAGAATTTTCAAATTTTGTATACAAGTTCCTCAAGCCTCTCTATGGACTTAAACAAACACCTAGAAATTGGTATGACACACTATCAGAATTTTTGATTAAACATGGATTCACTAGAGGTGCCATTAACAAAACTCTCTTCTACAAGAAGCATGGTGATGATATGATCCTAGTACAGATCTATGTGGATGATATTATCTTTGGTTCTACTAATGAAATTTTTTTCCAAATGTTTTCAAAGATTATGCAGAGTGAATATAAAATGAGTATGATGGGGGAATTAAGTTACTTTCTTGGGCTTCAAGTCAGTCAAAGAAGTGATGGAATTTTCATCAGCCAAACTAAGTATGTCAAAGATTTATTGAAAAAGTTTGGCATGATTGATTGTTCACCTGCATCTACATCTATGTCTACAGCAACAAAGTTGGATGAAGATAAAAAGGGCAAGAGTGTAGATATTTCAAGCTATAGAGGAATGATTGGATCATTGCTTTACTTAACTGCAAGTAGACCAGACATCATGTTTGCAACATGTCTGTGTGCAAGATTTCAAGCCAATTTTTAAAAGAATCACATTTGATGGCTGTAAAGAGAATTTTCACATACTTGAAGGGGACTCTAAACTTGGGATTATGGTATCCTAAGGGAACTGGTTTTGAAGCTGTTGGATACACAGATGCAGATTTTGCTGGATGCAGGGTTGACAGAAAGATCACTAGTGGAAGCTGTCAGTTTATTGGACAAAGACTTGTATCCTGGTATAGCAAGAAACAACAATCTGTGTCAACTTCCACAACTGAGGCTGAATACATAGCTGCTGGAAGTTGTTGTGCTCAAGTGCTTTGGATTAGAAATCAGCTAATGGATTATGGCCTAGTGTTACACAAAATTCCAATTATGTGTGACAATATTAGTGCTATATCTATTGTGGCTAATCCAGTTAATCATTCTAGAACAAAGCACATTGATGTAAGGTACCCTTTTATTAGAGAACATGCTACTAATGGTACCATTGAGCTTATTTTTGTTCAAACAGAAAAACAATTAGCTGACATTTTTACTAAACCTTTGGATGAAACAACTTTCACTAGACTTGTTGGTGAAATTGGAATGCTTAATTTTTCATCTTAAGGCAAGAACTAAGCTAATGTTTTGCAGCATATTTGTTAGGAATATGTGTACTAGTTTGATGATAAGTTAAACAAAACACTTAAGTAGAAATCTAGTATTTGTAGCCTCAACGGATAAGACCATCTTGGCTATCCGTTGAAGGAGTAGTTTTACTTAGCAATAAGTTTAGTATTGTAGCACATTTCATTCTCTGGATTCAAGTTGTAATTCTTAGATGTTGTAGGAAATTATCAGTCATGTTGACTACTAATGGATATGCAAATAGGAGGGCTAACTGTAAATATTTCATGCCTTGTAATTTTGTATAAGTGAAGAAGTATCAACGGATATTGAAGACCTTCAACGGATAAGAAACAAAGCTTCAACGGATGTATCTAATGCTTCAACGGATAATATCCATCAACGGATAAGTGTTTCAACGGATAAAGACTTCAACTGATAATGCATCAACGGATAAAGCTTCAACGGATAAAGCCTCAACGGATAAGGCATCAACGGATGAAAGCTTCAACGGATGCTTAGTTCATTAGCAGTTGATAGTGACAATTCACAAGCTGACAGAGGCACATGGGTTGACAGAGACAAACTGGAATGTGGAAGCCTCTAGGAGGAATCAAGAAAATGCAGCATTTCCATTCTGATGCAAACAAGGAAGTATTCAAAGATCTACATCCAAGCCTAAATTGCATTTCATAGAGAAATGAAGAAGAAACATGTGAAGAATCTTTTTAATTGTATTTTACAGTTTTGTCTTCACTTGTAAACTTGGTGATATATAAACCAAGTAGCAGCTAGTGATTAGATATGAATTTTCCTGAGCTGTTTAGAAATATCAAGAGAGAAAATCATCTAGTTTGTACTAGGAAGCAACTGTGATTTAATTCTTTGAATCACAGATTTTCTGAAATAACACATCTCTGGTGGAACAACAAATCCACCAGAAAAGTTTTTAAGTTCCTTGTGTTCTTTACATTTGTGTTTGAATATATATCTGTCTGTATTAGCTTCAAGCAATCCACAAACTTGTTCTCAAAAACACTTAGCCTTAGAAACTGCTCAAAACTTGAAAAAGTTTTGAGATTTACATTCAACCCCCCTTCTGTAAATCTCATTGTTAGTCCACTGGGAATAACAATTGGTATCAGAGCAAGCTCTTAACATTCAAAGAGTTTAAAGATCTATTCTGCTAACATCATGAGTAAGAAGGATATTGGTGTAAAGATTCCAATCCTGGAAAGAGATAACTATCATCACTGGAAGGTGAAGATGCATTTACATCTTCTCTCTCAAGATGAAAGCTACATCAACTGCATTGAAAATGGTCCTCACATCCCACACAAGGTGGCCACAGCTGCTACTGCAACAGTTGCTGTTGGACAGTCTATTCTCAAGCCAAAGGCTGAATGGACTGTTGAAGATATTAAAGAGGTCCACAAGGACAAGAAAGCCATGAACATTCTGTTTAATGGCCTGGATCAAGATATGTTTGAAATGTCATCAACAGCCAAACTGCTAAGGAAATTTGGGATACTGTGCAGCTTATCTGTGAAGGCACTGAGCAAGTCAGAGAAAACAAAATGCAGCTTCTCATTCAACAGTATAAGTATTTTCACTTTGAAGAAGGAGAATCATTGAATGATACCTTCAACAGATTTCAGAAACTGTTGAATGGATTAAAGCTGTATGGGAGAGTGTACCAAGTCAAGGACTCCAACTTAAAATTTCTAAGGTCTCTACCAAAGGAATGGAAGCCTATGACTGTTTCTCTAAGAAATTCTCAAGATTATAAGGACTTCACACTTGAAAGATTATATGGAATTTTGAAGACATATGAACTTAAGATGAAGCAAGATGAGCTATTGGAAAAGGGAAAGAGAAAAGGAGGATCAGTTGCACTTGTAGCTGACAGTGAGAAGGTTGAAGCCAGGAATGAGGAAACGACAATGCCAAGTCTCAAAATTGGCACAAGTAAATCAGAATCAAGCAAGGGTAAAGAGCAAGTAGCTGAGAATGAAGACAATTCCAGTCAGGATGACTCTGATGATATTGATGAACACCTGGCTTTTCTGTCAAGGAGGTTTGCAAAGATGAAGTTCAGGAAAAATACAAAATTCACTAAGCCAAACAAAAACATGGTGGACAAATCCAAGTTCAAATGTTATAACTGTGGCATGAGTGGACACTTTGCAAGTGAGTGTAGGAAGCCAACCTCTGATAAAAAGAAATTTGAGCAAGTTGATTACAAAAAGAAGTATTTTGATTTGCTCAAACAAAAGGAAAGAGCTTTTCTCACTCAAGATGATTGGGCAGCAGATGGGGTCAATGAAGATGATGATGTGGAATATGTCAACCTAGCCCTGATGGCTAATTCTGATGAAAATGAAACTAGTTCATCAAGCAACCAGGTAATTACTACTGATCTCTCTCAGCTTTCTAAACATGAATGCAATGAAGCCATAAATGATATGTTCAATGAATTATATCATTTGCGTGTTTCCCTTAAATCACTAGCTAAAGAAAACACTAGGATCAAAGAGAATAATGTGTTTTTAAGTGATAGGAATGCTGTGTTAGAGAATCAGGTAATTGAGCTTGAAAAGATTAAACTTAAATGCTTGACTGTTGAGAGTGAACTAGAAGAAGCTGTTAAGAAAGTAGAAATTCTTTCTAAACAGTTAGAAAGTGAGCAAGAGGTAATCAAGGCCTGGAAAACATCTAGGGATGTTAGTGTTCAAATTGCCAAGGTTCAGGGAATTGAATCATTCTGTGAGGATGCCCGGAAGAAAAACAAAAAGGAGTTATAATTAATTGATGGATTGTCAACGGATGTGGAATCAACGGATGATGAAAGTTATCCGTTGAAGGAAGAAAAGGAGCATCCATTGAAGGCTCATCAATTAAAACAGGCAAGTAATTTTAAAAATAAAAACCTCAATAAGAAGAATGATTCAACTCTCAAGAACTTTGTCAAAGAAGGAGCTAGCACATCCAAAGATGTCAGTAAGGTGAATATAGGACACATGACTTTAGATCAGCTGAAAAATAGGCTTAAGTTGGTTGAGGATAAGAAGGAAACTAAAAGAAAATCTAAAAGAAATGGGAAGGTAGGGATTAACAAACATAACAATTACACACCTGATAGGTATGCTCCTAGAAAAAGTTGTGTGCATTGTAAAAGTGTTAATCACCTATCTGATAATTGCAAATCTGTTAAAAATGCTCCCATGCCTTCAAATCCCTCCATGCCTAACATGTCTATGTCACCTCTGCATGTTATGCCTTTTATGTCTCATCAGAATCCCCATGCACATTTTGCAAACATGCCATATATTAATAATCCTTATTTTACTGCATTTAGTATGCCTCAAATGCCATACAATATGCCTATGTGGAATAACATGTTTGCACAATCCATGCCTTATCAAATTCAATCAAATGTGCTAAGTGATTGTGTGACTAACCCTACACTTCAACCAACCACATCTAAGATCAAGGTTGACCCAAAGCTACCTAAGTCAAAAGATGCAGGAGGAATGAAGTCTAGGAAAAAGACTAACAAGGCTGGACCCAAGGAAACTTGGGTACCAAAATCAACTTGATTGATTTTGTTGTGTGCAGGGAAAAAGAAGGAATCTATGGTACTTGGACAGTGGCTGTTCAAGACACATGACAGGAGATTTCACCCTGCTCACAGAGTTTAAGGAGAGAGCTGGCCCTAGCATAACCTTTGGAGATGACAGCAAAGGATTCACTATGGGATATGGCTTGATTACAAAAGAAAATGTCATCATTGATGAAGTTGCATTGGTTGATGGTCTCAAACACAACTTATTGAGCATCAGTCAACTATGTGACAGAGGGAATACTGTTTCCTTCAATTCTGAAGCCTGTATTGTCACATGTAAAAAGGACAATAAAGTGGTTCTAACTGGAGTTAGAAAAGGGAATGTGTACTTAGCTGACTTCAACTCTACAGATGCAGAATCCATTACTTGTCTTTTCAGCAAAGCAAGTGCAGTTGAAAGTTGGCTATGGCACAAAAAGCTGTCCCATTTGAATTTCAAGACAAAGAATGATCTAGTCAAAAAGGACTTAGTTAGAGGAATGCCTCTAGTGGAATTCACAAGGGATGGACTGTGTGATGCTTGTCAGAAAGGAAAGCAAAAGAAAGTATCATTCAGTAAGAAGCTTGAATCTACAATTGATGAACCATTACAACTGCTACACATGGATCCTTTTGGACTAGTCAATGTATTGTCAATTTCAAGGAAAAGATATTGCCTAGTGATTGTTGATGATTTCTCTAAGTTTTCATGGGTCTGTTTTCTTAGATCAAAGGATGAAGCTAGTGAAATCATTATCAATCATATCAAGCAAGTCAACAATCATCCTGATTTCAATGTAAGGAATATTAGGAGTGACAATGGAACTGAGTTCAAGAATTCAACCATGAAGTTGTTCGGTGAAGAAAATGGGATCATGCATGAGTTCTCAGCTCCAAGGACTCCGCAACAAAATGGTGTGGTGGAAAGGAAGAACAGATCACTAATTGAAGCTGCAAGGACAATGCTTGAAGAGTCAAAACTCCCAACTTACTTTTGGGCTGAGGCTGTTAACTGTGCATGTTACACTCAGAATATTTCTCTAATCAATCAGGCAAAAGGCATGACTCCCTATCAATTATTCAAGAGAAGAAAACCAACTTTAAACTTTCTGCATGTCTTTGGTTGCAAATGTTACATCTTAAGGAATCAATCTGATCATAAAGGAAAGTTTGATGCAAAGGCTGATGAAGAAATATTTGTTGGTTATTCTGCTGGAAAATCATATAGGGTCTACAATCTAAGAACCAACATTGTCATGGAATCTGTGCATGTTGTGTTTGATGATAAAAAGATTGATGGACTAACAGATGAGGGACATCATGAAGGACTCAAATTTGACAACATTGAGATATGTTGTGATGATAGTGAAGATGAGAATGATGAAGAAGGCATCTCAAGAAGAATTCAGAATCTGCCTTTGGATAATGCACAGAATGCTGCATCCGTTGAAAGTCATAATTCAGCTTCCGTTGAAAGAAGCAATGCAGCATCCGTTGAAAGACAAAGTGCATCATCCGTTGAAGTTCATAATGAAGCATTCGTTGATCACAGTCTGTCAACGGATAATCAATTCACTTCATCAGTTGATGGAGCTCCCAATTCCTTTCAAAGGATCAGCAACTCAAGGGGAGTTTCAACCAATCAACATTCTATCTCACATCATGACAATAATGAGGCAACCTCATCTAGAGCTAATCTACCACCTCAAAGGAAATGGACCAAGAATCACCCTTTTGAACTGATCATTGGTGATGCTACATCTAAAGTGCAAACTAGAAGGGCTACTCAAGATGAATGTCTGTATAGTAGCTTTCTATCACAGGAGGAACCTAAGAGAGTGGAAGAAGCTCTATTGGATCCAGATTGGATTTTAGCAATGCAAGAGGAGCTAAACCAATTTGAGAGGAACAAAGTATGGAAGCTGGTACCCAAGCCAAAGAACAAGAGTTCTATTGATACAAAATGGGTATTCAGAAACAAGATGGATGAAAATGGCATTGTCATAAGGAATAAAGCCAGATTGGTTGCTAAAGGCTATTCTCAACAAGAAGGAATAGATTTTGATGAAACATTTGCTCTAGTTGCCAGACTTGAGGCCATCAAAATCTTTCTAGCCTATGCAGCTCATGCCAATTTCAAAGTCTATCAAATGGATGTCAAGAGTGCATTTCTAAATGGGGAATTGGAGGAAGAAGTTTATGTAAGCCAACCTCTAGGATTTGAAGATCCAAACTTTCCAGACTATGTGTATTATCTGTTGAAAGCACTCTATGGACTAAAGCAAGCACCTAGAGCCTGGTATGAGACTTTGTCAAAATTCCTTCTAGATAATCACTTCACAAGAGGTACTGTTGACAAAACTCTCTTCTTTAGAAATGTTAATGGCTCTAAAATACTTGTTCAAATTTATGTAGATGATATTATATTTGGATCTACAGATGATAAGCTTTGTAAAAAGTTTGCTAAGTTAATGCAAAGTAAATATGAAATGAGCATGATGGGAGAGCTAACTTATTTTCTTGGTTTACAAGTTAAACAAGTTAGTGATGGAATTTTCATTAGTCAAACTAAATACATTTATGATCTTTTAAAGAAGTTTGACTTAATGGATTGTTCATCTGCAAAAACTCCCATGGCCACTGCCACCAAGCTTGAACTAAACAAGGCTGAAAAGTCTGTGGATATTTCAAGTTATAGAGGCATGGTTGGCTCACTTTTATATTTAACTGCTAGTAGACCTGATATAATATTTTCTACATGTCTCTGTGCTAGATTTCAAGCTGATCCTAAAGAATCTCACTTAGTGGCTATTAAAAGAATCTTCAGATATCTCAAAGGGACTCCAAATCTAGGAATTTGGTACCCTAGAGAGTCTGGTTTTGATCTAATTGGCTACTCAGATGCAGATTATGCAGGCTATAAAATAGACAGGAAAAGCACAACTGGCACCTGTCAATTTCTAGGGAACAAGCTTGTGTCATGGTTCAGCAAGAAGCAAAATTCTGTTTCTACATCAACAGCTGAAGCTGAGTACATTGCTGCTGGTAGTTGTTGTGCACAGATACTATGGATGAGGAATCAACTATTTGACTATGGTTTGACTGTTGACAAAATTCTAATATTCTGTGACAACACAAGTGCCATTGCCATTACTGAAAATCCAGTGCAGCACTCAAGAACCAAGCACATTGATATCAAGTACCACTTCATTAGGGAACATGTGATGAAAGGTACAATGGAACTTCATTTTGTTCCAAGTGAAAAGCAGATTGCAGACATATTTACCAAGCCACTTGATGAATCAACATTCACAAGATTAGTAAGTGAGCTAGGTATGCTTAATTATTCATAAATTTATGTCCTCTATATAATCTGCATTGAAGCCTGAAATGAATTTGCTGCAAGAACAAAGTTGGCTTTAAGAAAGACCTATCCTATCAACGGATATTCCCTATCCGTTGAAAGCCAAAATTGTTCTATCAACGGATGTTCATTATCTGTTGAAAGACAAATACATTTCTGGTAATTTTATCCCTCAACGGATAAAATAGTGTTGGTCATCAACGGATAACTATTTACCTTATACGTTGAAGTGTCACATCAGTTACTTTCAGTAAGTCACAGCCGTTGATTTCTTTACTTAACCATTGATACAGATATACACTGTTGTATGTATTTGTTTTAAAAGCAGTTTAGAATTTCTACAGTTTTATTTATTCTTGAACGGCTGTAATATACTTAAAAGTATCATTTTATTTACGTTTTAATTCAAGAAAGTATAAAAGCCCATTGAACTCTTATTTTTACTTTACGCTTTCTTGCAATTTTCATTCTCCTTCTCTCCCAAAATTCTCAAGTTTTTCTCTGCAACCTCTACTCACAACAATGGCACCAGTAGTCAAAATTATGTCTCAAACAGGATTTGTTTATGAAAAGAACAATTTCATAGCCTTGGTTGAAAAGAATGAAGCCCATTCTGATTATCACAAGATGATGGACTTCATCAAAAACTGTAAACTGAGCTATGCAATGCTGGAAGCCCCAACCATCTACTGTGAGGTGATTGAGGAGATTTGGACAACTGCAGATTTCAACTCCACAGATATGACTATTGCCTTCTCTCTCAAAGGTAAGGATTATTGCATTAACTGTGATGATATACAGTCTTGCTTTAAGTTGCCTGAGAATAATGCCATAACACCACACACTGATAAAGATGTATCTGCTATGTTAGATTCCATAGGCTATGCTTTTGATTCTGCTAGTTTAGGTAGCATTAGAAGGAAAGGCCTTAGGAAATAATGGAGTTTTCTTGGAGATGCCTTTATTAAGGTTTTCTCTGGGAAGATTAACAATTTTGATGCCATAACTTCATCTCTTGTTGATATGCTTTATATGCTAGTTTCTGATAGGTACTTTAATTTTAGCAACTGTGTCATGCTAGAATTAGGTTCCAGATTAGGTAACAAAGCTAATAGACCACATAACATCTACTATGCTAGATTTTTTATGTTATTGGCTAACCATGTTGCTGAAGGATTGGTTATATCAAATGAGAATAATAAACTCAAATGCTGGGCACAAGAGAAAAGGGTCCTTGCAGACCTTTTGAGAATGAACCTCAACAGCCAGGTGCCATTGGTATATTTGCCAATCATGAATGCACCACAGGTAAGTGAGGTAAACACTTCTATAACTCCTACTATTTCCAACCCCATTGTTTCTTTGCCTTCTAGTGTGGCCATGGAATCTGTGTCTTTGTCCAAACAGGTTCCTACCAAAGCCACCAAAACTAAAGTTTCAAAACTCAAGTCAAAGAAAACTACCTCTGTTGTTTCTCAAAAGACAACAGTTGTAACAACTACCATAAACCCTGAAGGGAGTGAACAGGGTGTGAGTGGTGAGGGGAGGGGTGAACATCAAGAAACCCCCCAGGATAAGGTGGGAGAGGTGAGTGGTACCCAAGCCAGCCAAGCCACAGTCTCTCAAAAGACTGTGGTGGTTCAAAAGGAGTCTAACACATCCCTAGTTGCATCCTCCCAAAAGGATGTAACTATTGAAAATAGTCCCCAACCAGGGACACAGAACAAAAGGGGGAGGGACACTGAAGCCACACATTCACCAATTAAAGCCTTTTCAAGGAAGAAGAAGGCCAAGACCCTAGTTTCCACACAAGGGGCACACACAGCACAGATACATCTATGTATCTGAGCCTTCTCAAATTCAGCTTGATGTGATTCCAGCAAATATGGAGTCACAGCCCCATTCTCTCATAATACAAACACACCAATCATCAAACTCTCCATCACCCTCTCTGGATGTGGATATGATATTCACATCAATTCCTGATTCTCCCTCATTAAAACTCAGGGAGGAGCTCCACTCAAAACTTGATGATCATCATCTTTTAGATGATTTGTTGGATCATCAGCCAATTCTTTCAGATGTAGTTGAAGAATCTGTGTCACCACACTTAAAATCAATTCACACAGATTCAACAATTATGTCACTTTCTATATCTACATCTTTTCCTTCTTCAATGGATATCTCTCATCCGTTGACAAGTGGTTGTTCTTCAACGGATAAGCTTAACAGCAGTTATCCGTTGATACCATCAGTTTCCACTTGAACGGATACTCCCTATCCGTTGATGGTCTCTACACACATAACAGAAACAATTCCAACTGTAGAGGACATGGTTACTGTACAATCACTTTTAGGTTTGAGGGAAGGGAGTGATCTTTTGAGTGAGAGGCTGGGTTGCTCCCAGGCAAAAGGAGAGGTTGAGAGTCACCATATGCATGCTATTTCTTCCAGCATGGCAAAAGTGAGTGAAGGGAGTGCCACCTTAGAAGGTGAGGGTGAGGGTGTGAGGCTGTGTGTGAGCCAGGGGGAGCCCCTGATGCAAGAAAATAGAGAAAAAGAGAGAAAGGCAGGTACAGAAGCTATAAGGGTGGATCCAGCCATTGCTAGTGAGTCAATGAAAGTGGATGATACAGAAAAGGAAAGACAATTTCAGCAACATTACAAAGCTGTAATTGATAACATTTCCTTGGATGCTGACACTTTTACTCATCCTGTTTCAGCCTATCAATTATTGGCTGCTCAGGGCAATGTGGAGGCAGAACAGACATTAAACATTGTACACACTTCAGAATCTCTTCTCAGAGACAAAGCTGCTGTTAACAAGCTGCCTTCTCAAGCTGGTGAGCCATCTGAAGAATTTGGAGTAAATTCTAATGATGATGACTCTGATTCTTTGGATGAGAGCATGAACTTAGGGGGAGTAGCAGGCCCAAGTTCTGTTCCAGATCTTCCTGAATGGGCATGGGCAAAAGCATCAACACCAGGAGAGTTTGGTGTCATTTTAGTCAGACAAGTCATGACAATTCAAAAGGCCCTTCAGGAGACTACAGATGCTGGTACCAAGGCAATTCTTTAAGCTCATCTGGAATCTCTGCATCTCCTGCAGTTGCAGCACTTCAAACAGAATCTAAGTGTGGATGAGCTCAAGTAGGATATTGCTGATCTAAAATCCTACAATACTGAGAAGTTGGATTCAGTCATACCTTATGGTACTATGCAAGATTTGTTGGGGAGACTGAGGAAATAATCTGATGCTGACAAGAGACTGGCCAGATTGGAAACCAGAGTTCAGATCATTGAAGACTCTATGGTCACCATTCTTCAGAATCAACAAACTCAAACAAATCTACTCATGCAGCTGGAAAATGCACAAGGCTTGACCCCTACCCTTGATGATAACAAAAAGGGGGAGAATAAAGGCGAAGGGGAAGGAGAGCCATCAACAACAGTTCAAATTTCTCAAGTGCTAGTTCCTGTCATCACCACTTCTCCAATTATTCCAATCAAAGGAAAGCTTGATGGAATTGATCTAATCTAGATAGCACCAGCTGAATTACAAGTCAAAGAGTAAAGGAAGAAGATTGATGAAAAGATGCAACAAATTTTTGGTTCTACAACTTCTCAATCATAATCTGTGAAGCATAGTACAAAAGTGGAATCAATTATTATGGAGCTCAAGCCAGTAGGGAGGAATAAGGTTGGAGAGACTTCTTCCAAGGATCTGAAACCTATGGTTCTCAAGCCCAACAACAGATCCAATAAGGACTCTACAAAGAATCCCCTGAAAGAAGTGGATTTTCCTCTTCCAAAGGCTGATGAGGACAAGCTTTTGGGTAGAAGTATCTCAAAACTCAAAGAGACCATGGATGTGGCTGTAAGGAGGAACATGGCTATTATCTTCAGAGAGGGAAAGAGCATATGTGTGATGCAAGGACATCCCAAATTCTCAATAGCCAAGAGGGAAGAAACCAGAAGGTTGAAGGAAGAAGCCAAACAACTAAAGGCTGACAAAAGAGCACAAGCAAAGCTTGAAAAACAGCTAAAGTCAAGTCAGGCTGAAGAACAGAAAGAAATTGAAGACAAAAGTGAAGATGAAGCTATGGGGGACATAGTTGATACTGATATGGAGGAAAGAAGTAAGGGAAGAGAAGAATGGAAAAAAGGGAACAGAAAGAAGGTCAATGCAAAGAGAAAGATGGTAGATGAGACTGAAGAAACCCAATCAATATCCAAACCACTACCCTCTATTCCTGAACCCATTGTGCCTGACCCCTTCATGAACATTCATGGTGAAACAATCATTCCCAAGGAGGAACCAATTGATTGGGACACCATTAAATTGCCCACCTTCTTAACCTCTTCTCCACCATCAAAGAAGCAAAAAAGAAGAATCAAATCAACACCCTCTAAAGCCTCAATCAAATTCACACAGAAGCCTAAGCCTAAGCCTCAAGCCTCTAAGGATGATTATGTTCACATCTGTGACATAAAAGAATTTTCAGACATTGAACTCTATCTGGATGAGCTGGAGGAAGTAAGGGGAATAGCTGCCTACAGACAGCTACCAGAAAGACTAGTGTTCAAATACAAAGGAGATGGGGAAAGAACCTGGCCTCTTTATAGAATTCTGAATGAAGGCTACTCTACCTTGATTAGAGTCTACTCAGCCATACAAAGGGATTCTGGCTTTACCAGGACTGCCAAGACTGAGATTCTCAACAAGATTGCCAACATAAGGAAAACTTGGAGGGAGCCCAATGCTTTGCCTAGAACATTACTCATTCAAGAAAGAGGAATTACAATTCACAAATCACCTCATTGGTTGATGGAGTTCAGAGACAACAAAGGAGTCAGAAGATTTTTCAGAATTGAAGATCAGCTCAAGATTGCCAGTAATGAAACTCTCAAGGATATGCAATCTAAGTTAGACATCAATGAAGAAGATGAAGCTGAATTCTACAGACAACTTCAACTTCAAATAGAGGAGAATGACAGGAGGCTAGGAAAGAAAACAAGGAATCAAAGGAAAAGAAACTAATCTGCTCAGGCTAAAGGAGCAACCTTGGAAATAATGTAACTCTTCAATTCCATCTCAGCATACACATTTTTGTAGCACTTTTGAATTTCTGCTTTATTACAGTTTATATATTTGTCAAGTGTTTTGTTATCATCAAGCTAAACCCAAATTTATGCATGCAGTTCTAGTAGACATAAATAGGGGGAGATTATTAAGAATATGTGTACTAGTTTGATGATAAGTTAAACAAAATACTTAAGTAGAAATCTAGTGTTTGTAGCCTCAACGGATAAGACCATCTTGGCTATCTGTTGAAGGAGTAGCTTTACTTAGCAATAAGTTTAGTATTGTAGCACATTTCATTCTCTGGATTCAAGTTGTAATTCTTAGATGTTGTAGGAAATTATCAGTCATGTTGATTACTAATGGATATGCAAATATGAGGGCTAACTGTAAATATTTTATGCCTTGTAATTTTGTATAAGTGAAGAAGTATCAACGGATATTGAAGACCTTCAACGGATAAGAAACAAAGCTTCAACGGATGTCTCTAATGCTTCAATGGATAATATCCATCAACGGATAAGTGCTTCAACGGATAAAGACTTCAACTGATAATGCATCAACGAATAAAGCTTCAACGGATAAAGCCTCAACGGATAAGGCATTAACGAATGAAAGCTTCAACGGATGCTTAGTTCATTAGCAGTTGATAGTGACAATTCACAAGCTGACAGAGGCACATGGGTTGACAGAGACAAACTGGAATGTGGAAGCCTCTAGGAGGAATCAAGAAAATGCAGCATTTTCATTCTGATGCAAACAAGGAAGTATTCAAAGATCTACAGCCAAGCCTAAATTGCATTTGATAGAGAAATGAAGAAGAAAACATGTGAATAATCTTTTTAATTGTATTTTACAGTTTTGTCTTCACTTGTAAACTTGGTGATATATAAACCAAGTAGCAGCTAGTGATTAGATATGAATTTTCCTGAGCTGTTTAGAAATATCAAGAGAGAAAATCATCTAGTTTGTACTAGAAAGCAGCTGTGATTTAATTCTTTGAATCACAGATTTTCTGAAATAACACATCTCTGGTGGAACAACAAATCCACCAGAAAAGTTTTTAAGTTCCTTGTGTTCTTTACATTTGTGTTTGAATATATATCTGTCTGTATTAGCTTCAAGCAATTCACACACTTGTTCTAAAAAACACTTAGCCTTAGAAACTGCTCAAAACTTGAAAAAGTTTTGAGATTTACATTCAACCCCCTTCTATAAATCTCATTGTTAGTCCACTGAGAATAACAATATTAATTTCTAGTAAATTAAATTTCATTTGATTAATTGGAAGTTAACTAAAATATGAATTATAAATATTTCAGAAATCTCTGCATATTTATTTTTCAAAATTTAAAAATCAGCTTGGAATTTTTCAAATTCTAAGTAAACTGTCTGGATATTGATTTACATTTTCAATATGTAAAATTAGCAAAGCAGAATTAAAATGATCAAAAGTATATAGAGAACTGAGTTCTCGATAAGTCTAATTGACTTATCGACAAGTCATTTTAAGACTTCTCGAGTGAGTTCTCGATAAGTCAATATCCTGACTTCTCGAGGGACTTCTCGATAAGCTTTATTATGACTTATCGATAAGTCGTTGTTGTTACGACCAACATTTTGTGTAATATTATTTGTGAACTCAGTATCATATTAGAGTCGATTATAAATATGCATAATGATTGTACGTTTGTGTGAATGAAAATTGCTGCATTATAAATTGCTTTATGGAGTATATAAAATTTTTTTTCAAAGCAAGAGTTTTATTAATTTCCCTTATTTTTGATTTATAAAGAATATTCTATACCCTGAAAAATTATCTTTTAAAAATTATTTCACTCGCAAATTTCAAAAGTGATCTCATAAAATTTCTAAAAATCCAAGTTATTTTATGGTATAAATTTTATAATTTTTGAACTTTTATTTTATTTTATAAAAGTAAATCTTTGAAAATTAGTTGTTTAATTATTAGCAAATTACATGGAAACTCTTGCATGTAAATCACTCTTCCATTCAATTAAAGGGCAAAGAAGACATTTCCAACCCCACTAACTCACATTTTGTTAGCCAAATTACCTTCTCGACCTTGCATGCAAAATGGCCTAACTTTAGCTAGAGGGTTACTCTTGTCATTTCCTAAATCCACTCACATTTTAGTCAAATCAAGGACATAAAAACAAACCAAAGAGTGATGATCACTCCATTCCACCCCACCACTTCACCCTCCCCTTTCTCCTCCTCCCTCCCTCTCGGCTTTTCCCCCTCCCTCTCGGCCATTCTATAGACGAGGCCCCATTCCCTTCCTTTCTTCATTTCTTTACTCAAGCAATCATCCTATAATCAAGTAATCTTACTCCCTACATGTTTTTCTTATAAATCTCAAAAGTTTAGAGTGAAAAACTTATATGTTGACCTTGCATGGTGGTGTTTTTGTTAAACTCAAAGTGAACATCCTTGATTCTTGTGAATCCAAGGCTTTCACCATGAGTTATAGTATCATAGGGTTGAGAATGGCTATACATGAGTGTGTTACACTTATGAAAATATTGTTTTCACCCTAATCCATTCGGCCATGACCTGATGGGAGCCGAATGGATGGTGTTTTGTTGCCTTGTTTCATTTTTGTGTGTTTTTGTGATGATAACATGAAATTTGTAGTAAAAGCTTGGTAAAAACCTTTTCATGCTAGGTGGTCATTTATTTATAATCCATGTTAGGCTTGCATGTTGACTTATGATGAAAATTTATTTGGAAATCATGTTGTTTTGGCTTGTAAGATTCGAATGCATGCACGCATGTAAAACACTCTTGAATTTTGGAAATTCTTTGTTACGACCGGCATTTTATGTAATATTATTTGTGTATTGGGTATAATATTAAAGTCAAATGAAAATATATTCAATGATTGTACGCTGAGTTTTGACCATGTCATTGGTGTGCACTTTGAGGCCCAAGCTACCAGAAGTTAGTATTGGGAGTATATAAAAGGTTTTAGGAGTTGGTTGGAGGTTTGCGTGTCATTTGGTTAGGTGCACAAGTAGAATAACAAAATCTGTCCAGCAGGGGATAGTTTTGTTGCAACTTAGAAATAGGGAGATTTGACCATGTCATGGGTAGCCCTCATTAGGCCCAATTGGGCCTTAGTTAGAGGGAGTGTCAGAGAAGTTTTTCCAACCATAGTTCATAGGATATGAGTTAGAACCATGTGTCGCAAGTTAATTAAAGTCAGGGCATTTTCTGCCCAGAAAAACAGGGGAACCTTGGACTTTTAGCTTAGGCCCAAGAAGGCCCAAGCCAGGCCCTTGAGCCAAATCAAGTTTGTGAGATGCCCTTAGGTCAGGAGAGTCTTGTGTAAAAGTTTTGAAGGAAAGCTTGTGGTTTAAGAGTGTCTAATGTACTCAAGAAACCATAGTTGTCATTCTGAAATTTGCACCAGTGAGCACTTTCACTTATCACATAGTTTTAGAACACTTAGAAGCGAGTATTAGGTCGACCACCATAGTTGTAAGATAGTATAAGGTCAGTAGAGCAAAAGGCACAAGTGAGGGTCAATAGGTTTTGGATAATTTAGGAAAGGCACATCGAGTTAGGAAGCCAAAATTTGAAGATCTTGTCTAGTTTAGCGACCAAGTGACTTAAGTTGTGAGTCGAGATCATCCAAGCCTAGTGTTGCATTATGGTGTTATTTGGTATTAATATACGATATGTGATTATGTGGCTACGTGTGTACAATTGAAATATAAAGGTGGATATAAATTAAGTGCATATAGGCCTAAGTGCCATCCGTGTTTAATTTCGGGTTGTAAATAGGTTGAGATGGTAAGAATATATTATAATGAGGATTATTATTATTTATGTAGGATCTCGAGACGAGGGAAAACTTGCCATAAAAGTCGAGTGAAGCTCCAGTTGCTCCTACCAGTCAGACCAGTCCAGCCTATCTCAAGGCAAGTGATTCAACTTGACCTTCATATTTACTATAAACAGTTCATATTTATCGATGCAATTATCCTGAGTCATTTTGATATGTTTAAATCAAGCGTATCTCTCGCTTATCTTTGAATTACATAGAGATGCCATGAACCCTCAAGTATGTATTGCAAGTAGTTCAAAAGTCTTTTCATGATAGTTAAATGCCATGATAAAATAAAGAGTTGTTATATTACTTGATTGATCCTCTTGATTAACATGATGATGATTCCTAAGTATTGATATCTCATCCTGATACTTGAACCCCTATAGAACCTTACCTTGAACTCTGATAGTCAGAAACTTACCAACATGATTCCTAATTGATTGATACCCCTCTTTCTTATCCTAAAGCTTGTCAATTCTGATATATCCTGAGCTAAAAATCATTTCTTCATACCTTAACACCCTTAGTATTCATGAAGCTTACATTCTTGATGATCCAGCACTTGAACCTTGATGAGAAACCATTGCTTTAAGCCCAATTTGGCACTTCCTTTCATGATATCCAATAGCCTCACTAAATTCCCTGGTCTAAACTTTGATACATGAAAACCATTCAGTTACCCTCACAGAGTTTAGTTTTGTGATTCATGGCTCTGAGAGTTAGCACCAATTCCCCGTGTTTTGAGTTGATCTATAATCCTTTGATAAAGTTGTTTACTGTAAAAAGAGATTTTGTCATAATTTGGCATCAGTTTTTGAAATAAATAAAATGTGGGTTTTTCAGTCCCAAAGGGGGATAAATGTTTTCTTTGAATAGTGGATCTGGACTGAGACGCGAGTCCTTTCCACACTTATATTTGGCTTAAAAGTTGCCTAGGGATTCCCGTTAATGTTTTAGAACCCAGCGAGGTTCGGGATTACTTCGCGGCTGATCATCGGCTGTAATCCGTAGCGTCATAAAATGATTTTGATTAAGACATGATTTTTTTTATAATTGTTTTGATACAAGAAAAATGATGCCATCTCACTTCTATCTCTCGTTATCATTAGTTATGTCTTTCCATTGTCATTCTTAAAAGTATATCTCAATTTATGTTTCGTATTGTTAGCACTTGTTGAGCATTCGGCCCATTTCTTGCTTTACCCTGATATTACAGCTAGCAGCTATGGTTAGATTCAAGCAGACTGCCCGTAAGACCTGTGATGCTGATGCTTATGTTCAAGCTCAGGTAGAATAAGTATTAATAGTTGTGTGAGGACTCGATATTTGTATTCAGATGTAATAGTTGGTAGTGTTGGGCTGTTCCAAACCCTAAACTGTAAGATCTTGGATTTGGTTGTGTATTCTTCATTAAAATGATGTAATAGCTATATTTATTTTGCTGTTTAAGTTGGGGGTGTGACAGGTTTTGGTATCAGAGCTACGGTTTAGAGTCCCTGGACAACCCAAATAGGTCATAGGATTTGTGTGTAGGTTATAGATATTATGCGAGAGAGTAGGTTAAGTAAATTATTATTAATACTCCTCTTATTAGTTGTCAGCAAAGGGCGCATTCCTCGTCATCCTCTGGGTCGGACGACACTATTGCTTTCACAGTGTATGCTGAGTTGAGGCGCGAGTTTGACATGCTTCAGGGCAAGTACGACCGACTGATAGACCGACTGAAGAACGTGTATCCGGATAGCCGAAACTACGAAGGGAAGCCCAAGGAGTAGATGACTGCGAGACTTGAGACCTTGGTTCGGTACGTCAACACTAAGCTTGAGGAGATGCCAGCGCACCGGGACCGTACCAGCCAATATGTCATTCAGATGGTGGCAGATGAGCTTCAGAGCATTGTGAAGACGCTTCGAGAGGAAAAGACTACCAAGCCCCGTTCAGATGGAGTGGAGCCTTAGTTCTTTCCATTTACCTTTCATGTTGTTGTACTATCAGACTCTATGGAATCCCCAGTTGTTTCCGTTTTTCCTTTAAATAAGCCTGTTATTCCTAGAATCAGACTATATCCCAATCCTATGTACCGTGACCTTTAAAATTTCAATAATTATGTGCTATTGTTCCATTTACTCTCAAATGTTATTTTATGTTTTTATCATCATATCTGCTTAATTTGGAAATTTGACCCCATATGTAAATGAGAATGCCATACGATACCCTCGAATCATTTTATCATTCATATATGTTTTGATACAACTCTTATTTCAGGATCATGCCTCCCAAAAAGAAGAACCCAACAACCACCTCCACCACAGACCCAAATATTCTTCGACTACTGGAAACCTTGCAACAGCAAACCAATGCTATAGCTCAACAACAACTAACTCTTCAACAACGAATTGAAAACCAAGATAACCGTGAGCCACACCAACCACCTGAACCACCAGTACCACCTAGACAAATTGTCACCTTCAAGGCTTTTCAAAATGTGAATCCACCTGCATTTCATGATAACACTGATCCAGTGATAGCTAACACATGGATCAAGGAGATGGAAAGGGCTTTTGAGTTGGTACAGTTAGGAGACGATCAGAAGACGCCATATGCTGCTTACTTCTTGAAGGGAGAAGTCATCTATTGGTGGGAATCAGTAAAGGCTATGGAAGTCACTCAGCAGGTTTCTTGGGAGAGATTTAAGAAGCTATTTCTGGACAAGTATTACCCTAAGTACATGCAGAATCAGATGGAGCTAAAATTTCTTGAGTTGAAGCAAGGGAACATGACTGTATTGGAGTATGAGAAGAAGTTCACTGAGTTGTCAAGGTTTGTGACAAAGTATACCAGCACTGAGGAGGAAAAAGCAAAGAAATTTCAGCAAGGATTGGAGCCTTGGATCAGAGATAGGGTGGCTATGTTTGAGCTTGAAACTTATGCGGGAGTAGTACAGAAAGCTGCTCTGATTGAGAATAATGGGGTGCAGTCAAGGAAAGAGAGGGATAACAAGAAGAGGAAGGTTCCATTTTATGGAGAAAAGTCTGAAGCTGGAAGTTCGCAAGATCGGAATATAAAGAGGATTGGTTTCCAGAAGGGTGGAAATTTTCAAAAGAAGGGAAATTTGGGCAAAAGGCAAGAATCAAAAGGGAACAACCAGGCAAGCCAAGGGCAAGTTGGAGAAAACAGGTTCCAGAGACCGGAATGCAAGCACTGTGGAAGAAGGCACCCCGGAGTATACAATAAGCTGAGCATGACCTGTATAGGTGCAATCAGAAGGGATATTTGGCGAATGAGTGCAAGATGCCGAAGCCAGGAGTTACGTGCTACAAGTGTGGGAAGACTGGACACATGGCTAGGGAGTGTAAGGCAACCGGACCAGTCAAAGCTCTGATGA